>NC_087062.1:59639583-59644583 GCF_963678635.1 Symsagittifera roscoffensis
AACCGGATAATACATCAAAGTTTTTAACGAATTAAAAATTCTATTTTTCATTTTTTTTGTGAGCGGGTTATGATCGAATTTCCACAAAACCAATAAATTTATGAAAAAACTTTTCAATTTTTTATTATACATGGTTTTTATATTTAGGTAGATTTACTGAGATGCTTATAAAAATTGAATGTTTTTTTAAGACAATAACTTTTAGTATCGAAAAAATGATTGCTCAATTTTTAAGCCGTTAAAATTGTAATCATTCAGTATATATTAGTGTGATTTTCCTACTGATCTGTTAACATGAAATTTGAATACATTAAACAGTTATTAATTAATAAACACTGTGGTGAACTGACAAAAATTCTGAACTAATGCCGACTCATAAAAATGGATTTTGAGATTTGAATTCAAATATTGGTTAGTAAATTTCAAACACATTTCAAGTTTTTTCATATGCGTGCTGGGAGAAAAAAATGAGATTTGCACATAATTTGAATTTAAATTTCACTGAAATTGGTTTAAACTCGACTCATTTAAAAAAAACACTCACTTTTTGACGATCAGCGTAACATGCATTGCACAAAGATTCTGATGGGTAATCGTTTTTTTCTGTAAATTTTTGGAGTCTCTTGATGGTCTGACCAGTAACCTGAATCATTCGAGTTCTCATTTGAAAAAGTTTCTGTATAACATTGGGTATCATTAGCCATACAATCGTCAACGTTAGGATTTCTGCAGCTCATTTTGAGAGTTACTTTTCAAAAGATTTCAAAATTTTCCAATAATTTTTCAACTGAGATGAAAATAGTCAGAAAGAATTTTCTAGAAATTTTTTTGACGATAACAAAAATTTTCGTTAACCGAAACAGAAATTCAAAATCACACATGCACAACAACTATATGAAAAAAATTAAAGTTGTGTAAATTATGATCAGTTTTTCAAGTAATTGGTGAACTTTGTAGGGAAAGAAAACGATTAATTCGAATACATTCTAGTTTTTTGTTATGCGCAATACCACCATATACATAACAGTGTAATTTGCCCTAACAGATTTGAAGCCGAGTGTGAAAAAAAATGAATAGATGTTGGCTAAGTATTATCTTTGCCCAAATTCAACCAAACAAATTTATGGGTACATGCATTTGTATCAGTTACATGCAAATACAAATTTGCGTTACAAACTCTATTAGAGTTTTTCCAGCTGAGAATAAATGGTAGTGAAAACCGAGCGCAACGGGTTGAAAGTATAATAAACTTTAAGTTTTGCTGCTGCAGCTCTTTTCCGAATCCCCCTCAGGGTGAGGAAAAGAGCAGCAGCATCAAAACTTAAGCTTATTATACTTTCAACCCGTTGCGCTCGGTATTGACTACCATTTGTTCTCAGCTGGAAAAACTCTAATAGAGTTTGTAACGCAAATTTGTATTTGCATGTAACTGATACAAATGCATGTACCCATAAATTCGTTTGGTTGAATTTATGCAAAGATAATACTTAGCCAACATCTATTCATTTTTTTTCACACTCGGCTTGAAATCTGTTAGGGCAAATTACACTGTTATGTATATGGTGGTATTGCGCATAACAAAAACTAGAATGTATTCGAACTAATCGTTTTCTTTCCCTACAAAGTTCACCAATTACTTGAAAAACTGATTACAATTTACACAACTATAAATTTTTTCATATAGTTGTTGTGCATGTCTGATTTTGAATTTCTGTTTTGGTTAACGAAAATTTTTGTTATCGTCAAAAAAATTTCTAGATCATTCTAGAATTCTTTGTGACTAGTTTCGTCTCAGTTGAAAAATCATTGGAAAATTTTGAAATCTTTTGAAAAGTAACTTTCAAAATGAGCTGCAGAAATCCTAACGATTGTATGGCTAATGATACCCAAAGTTATAAGAAACGTTTTCAAATGAGAACTCGAATGGTTCAGGTTACTGGTCAGACCATCAAGAGACTCCAAAAATTTACAGAAAAAAACGATTACCCATCAGAATCTTTGTGCAATGCATGTTACGCAGATCGTCAAAAAGTGAGTGTTTTTTTAATGAGTCGAGTTTAAACCAATTTCAGTGAAATTTTAATTCAAATTATGTGCAAATCTCATTTTTTTCCCAATTATATTGTGTTTTAAAGTGAAGAATACGCAAAACTAAACAAGCCTAAATTTATATCTGAAGAATCAATTCATCTTTTCACTCCCAAATCTTCTTTGGTCGATTGAACCAAAATCAAGAGTCAAGAGTATCGCTAAGGAGAAAAACAAATATCCCAGCACGCATATGAAAAAACTTGAAATGTGTTTGAAATTTACTAACAAATATTTGAATTCAAATTTCAAAATCCATTTTTATGAGTCAGCATTAGTTCAGAATTTTTGTCAGTTCACCACAGTGTTTATTAATTAATAACTGTTTAAGGTATTCAAACTTCATGTTAACAGATCAGTAGAAAAATCACACTAGAGGAAAAAATATTAAGCAACTAATATATACTGAATGATTACAATTTTAACGGTTTAAAATTGAGCAATCAATTTTTCGATACTAAAAGTTATTATCTTAAAAAAAACATTCAATTTTTATAAGCATCTCAGTAGATCTACCTAAATATAAAAACCATGTATAATTAAAAACTGAAAAGTTTTTTCATAAATTTATTGGTTTTGTGGAATTGCGATCATAAGCCGCTCACAAAAAAAATGAAAAATAGAATTTTTAATTCGTTAAAAAACTTTGATGCATTGTCCGGTTTGGTTATAGTACAGATACTCTACATAGTAGAATATTCTAGAAATTCCTAACGAGTCTGGAGCCACAGCTAGATTGAGGTGTAACTATTCTTCTAACTATTGTGTATTTCAGAAAATTTATACACATCTAAAAACAATAACCAAAGCATATTTACTCACACGAAAGTATAAGACACGCACATCTATACAAATGTTCAATTATAGTCGAATCATTCGCTTATCAGTCTCTGATATATCAGACACAGCGTCACCTAAGTATGCCCATATTTTTCTCAGCAAATAACCAAAGCCCGCTACTTTATATCAGGTTGAATTGTAAAGGAATTCACTTTAGAAATTTTTTGATTTTGTGCAGCTGTTATTTTTATCAAATCAGACATTTATGTTGCACAAATGGAAACGAACACCTACATAACAGATTAGCCGTTGAAGACCAGATATAAATGGCTCAAATTTATTAAAAGTCAAATTTTTATGTACAATATTAATTATAGGATTAAAGTTTAGACAAAACACGATCCTGGAATGTAGTGAATAATACATATAAAGGCTATTTTATTTATAATTCTTGGTGTTTAACTCAGAAGCAAAGCGCCTGCAAACACGCATTTGATTCATTTCGTTTTTTATCTTATCCCGTTTAACTCAAGTATTTTCCCTCCGTTATTTCATGCTAGTGAATTTTAAAGTTCTCGAAAATTTTTGATTGATTCTCCTTATGAACGCATGATTTTTTATATAAAACTTGTCACGGAGATTTTCTAGTCATCAAAAGACAACAATTGAAACCAAACAATCATGATTGGGTCAGTATAGATCATACAATTGTTCCAATTAAATTCCTAAATATTTAAAAATTTGGTTTGAAAGCGTATCAGAGAAGAATTGTCTTTTTACTAACGGAAATTATTTTCTGATTCAGCGGGTAAAGCCAAACTAATGGTAATCGAAGGACTGGATTTACTCGTCTCTCTGTGACAATTGTTGTTCAAGTGGTATCGTGAGTGCGTTCCTTCATCGGATAATCAATTTGGATCTCTCCAGGAAATTGAGAGAGGCTAGAGTCGGCCTGGGGAATAGAGTCACCAACTCCGCCTCCTATTATCTCCTTTGCAGATACTTCGACTCCTGTTACTTCGCCTCCAGTAGGTCCTTGATGCAGTGAGCAGACACCCAAAAACAGATGAGGAGAAACCTTAACTGCACCCAAAGAGAAAAAATTGACCAGAGTGGAACAATCTCTGCTACACTTGGAGCCTATGTGAAAGAATTTGAAGTCTCTTTTGCGTTTTGAGCTGCTTCGTTGTGACAGTTGAGTTGCAGTTTATTATCTGTTTTCATAACTTTTTGTGATTATTGGAAATTTCAAACAGCGAAAACTTTCAAACTCTTGATAAAAAAAAACAAAAAGCAATGCAATGAACAAAATTACTCCTTACAAAGTTATCCACATTTTGCAACTTGTGAGTCATTTATGGATAGTTCAAAAACAGAATTAACAAAGAAACCAAAATTTACTTCTTTTAGAAAAAATGCTTATTTTGAAAAACGGCTCGGACGTTTTACGGTCTTGATGCTCTTGTATAAAATGAATAACTAGTTCAGAGGAGCATACATGCAGCATGTGTTACACACGTCGCATATAAATTAATTCATAGATTTTTTCTAGAATTACTTGACAAATCCGTAATCAAAATTAGAATGATTCGAGTTATCGTTATAATTTAACATTTGTTACACTTCTAAACAGATAAACTTACATGATACAAACTTCTGTACATGAACATATACACAAAAAATACAAGTAAAATTTATGCTCAATTACACACACATGTGTTTTTAAATGCATAATTTCTGGTGCTGTACTTTACATCATTCTAGACAACTCAGTTACAGAAACATTTCAGAGTTTAAACATGAGCTTATATTCAACAAGCAGCTATAAGTTTCAAGTTGTTTAGACGAATTGCCATTTAAAACACACAGACAACAATCTAATTACTTAAAAACAAACAAATACACAGACATAGCATTAAAAAATAGGTGGTGAAAAGTACTTAAAGGAACAGCTATACAAACAGACAATTATACACAGCTAGACAAATGTACGTTTAAAGTACTTGCTACAAGTGTTGTTCATGTAAAGTATCTTGTGAACTACTTTTGATGGTTTGAACCAAATGCATTAAAAAAGAAAAGAGTTTGGTTTTTGGTTGTAATTCTAGCTTTATATGGTAATTAAGCGTCTA
>NC_087062.1:59652083-59804583 GCF_963678635.1 Symsagittifera roscoffensis
ATAGGGAATAAGTGTAAAATTGAAAAAGCGAACACCCACTGTTTTGAGGAAACGTTTTTACTTGAGCAGATTTTGGAAAAAAGTTCTACAGTTTTCTCTCGAGAGGTTTAGCACACATCGCGCTTAGGGTAATTTTCGACCTAAGTGGGGGGCTAGACCGAGAGGAGGTTAGCAGGGGGCTGGTTAAGTTAGAGGTTGGTGGTTGAAGTTTGTAAAAAGGGGGGCTTTCTTATAGTAGCTACGCAACCATTATTAAGTTACATTAGAACAACTGAGTTGAAGACTCACAACAAGAGTAGCAACGCGAAGGTACTCGGTAGTGAATTTGTTTTAAGGTAGGTAACCTGGCTGGATTGGGTGAGGGATCGCAAATAGACAGTTTTTGGATTCCAAAAGGTAAAAACCCCATGAGACCGCTAGTAAGGGGTGAGAAAAAACGCGTGACAGTTAGGTAGCAAACATTTTTTTACGGTAAACGATCCTTGTCGATATTGGAGTTTAGGTATACACGTTTTTTTTTGTTTTTGAAACTCTTCTCATTTGACCTTTACGGTTTTTGGGTTTGACTTTAACTGATTTTTTGGCAACTGCGATCTTAGATCAAGGTTAAAAGCAAATCGTATTTCGACTTTCTTTGGAAGTAGAAAACAAACGGAATTGGTACTGGAGGGTCTGGGAAAGAGTTTCAATAACTGGGTGAGAGAAGTGGAAGCAAAAGAAGAGTCTTGTCGGCAGTCCTGGGATAGTGACAGAAGGGTCCTAGGACAGTACAGAAGGGTCCCAAGACCGTCCCTGAGGATTTCAACACTCCAGCGAAGGGTCCTAGGAGAGTAAAAAGGGTCACAAGACCGTCCCTGAGGGTTACAGCACTCGAGCGAATGATCCTAGGAGAACAGAAGGGTCCCAGGACAGTACCGAGGTATCGTGGGACAGTACAGAAGGGTCTCAAAACCCTACCAGAGGTAACCAGAGTTCAAAGCTCAAACGCAGGGGTCCCAGGACAGTATCAAAGTGTACTAGGACAATATCGAAGGGTCCCAGGACACTACCAAAAGGTAGCAACACTTGAGTGAAGGGTCCCAGGACTGTAACAAAATGTACTAGGACAATATCGAAGGGTCCCAGGACACTACCAAAAGGTAGCAACACTTGAGCGAAGGGTCCCATGACTGTAACAAAGTGTACTAGGACAAGACTAAGGAGTCCCGGCACTGAGAGCGAAGGGTCTCAAGACCCTAGGGAAGGATCACAAAAAAAGCGAAGGGTCCCAAGACCCAACCAAAAGATCAAAAGACCTGATCAACGGGTCATATTACTTAGTTTACGTTTACAACTCTAAGAGAGACAAATTCGATTGGGTTTTTTTAAATAGTTGATTAGAAAATTTTTCTTATAATTTCAAATATATTTTATTTTAGGAACTTGTATATAAACTAGAATTGCAGATGAAGAAAATTATTTACAAAAATCATGAAGAAAACAAGAACATCTCTAACAGAAAAGAGAGGGATAGGATTTAAGCAAAATCAAACCTCGTGCCAACGGAAATTAACACCATCAAATCCGAAAGTAATGAGAAAGAATTTTTCAGTGATTATGGTCAATACAAGAAGCATAAAGGAACAGAAGGCCAAGGAGAAAGCCACGGAAGAACCGACTGTACCGGCTAGAGAAACCGATCTTGAGACACCAGATCAAAGTTTTGACGGGGCAGAAAGAAAGACGACGGAATCAACACCAATGCCAAATGTAGAAGAACAAGAGAAGAAAACAACAGAGTCCTCACCAACAGGAAATGTAGACGAAAGCACAAACAACACGCCGGAAACGATAAAAGACGATTTTTCTCAAACAAAAAGAACAGCGTTCACAGAGAGGGTTGCAGCGATGGTCGAAATGAAACCAAAATAGAAAGAGGAGGTAATAGCAGCGACCGAGAAAGGCAAAACGTTTGGAACAGTTTCCGCTATAACAAGAGAAGCTAAAAAAGACAAAAAGCAGGTCACACAAGAAGCAACGGCCAACCAGACAAACAAACCATGGAATCAAAAACAATTTCAGTTGAGCCGGGCGACTTGATGGCAAAGTTGGAACAAATCGGCAGAAAGCTGAAATGCAGCGAGGAAGACCGTTAAGAGCTGAAAAAGGAAGTGCGACACAATAAGAATGAGAACCTAGACAACTATGTCCTGGCAAGGGCGACCGAAGAAAAGCTGCAGCAGATGGTGGACAAAGTATAAACGACCGACAAAGAGCGAGAGAAACATATCAAGATAGATATGCAGGAAATGAAGAAAAGATATGAGACCGTCAGTGACAAATTGTGGAATCTAGAAACCAGAATGGACACAAGGATTAAGGAACAAGCAGAAAGTTCTGGAGCCATACAGTCGAAATTGGATGTACTCTTGATACATTCAATAGCCCAAGATAAATTAGTGGTGGAAAAACCATCCTGAACTAGAGTCGACTTCGTGGAACCACAACAAAAGAAACGGGAATCTATACCGTTACCCCGGATTGATAGCACCATGGCGTCAGGAGGGACAAGGACTGCTATAAAGGGGGAGCCTCAAAGTCAACGAGGACGTCAGAGGACTCAGGAACACATACGGGTGTACCACCGGACGCCATGACGTGGTCCAGTACCTGGGAAATGATGAACAGGACGCTTGAAGCATTCGAAACAAGGAACACAGACTTAAGTGACAGAGGCAGTGGCAAATCCCGGAAAATCTTCAAAAAACCTAAGGATTTCAAGGACGGTAAGATAGTTGCATTGATACCTGGGTTGAGGTAATGAGACTACATCTAGAACAAGACAAATTGAACGATGAGAGGCAGGCGGCCTGCACGGCGATACTAAGCAACCTAGAGGGAACAGCACTAAAGTTTGTGGTGGCGAATAATGAAGAGAAGCGTGAAACTGCAGACAAGATCTTCGCGATACTGTTGAATCGATTTGGATAGGGTATGAAGGGTCATCAGACGATGACGAGGTTCGAAAAAAGAACACAAAGAGATCACGAGTCGATTGATCGTTTTCTGAATGATCTTGAAAGCTTGAGGCAGAGAAGCGATTCAGAGGAATCGACCAATAGAAGAAACTTTAGCATCGTTTCAAAGTTTATCGACGGAGTGAGGAGTGATGACTTAAGAACCATGTTGGCAACATATTACCCGCTATCGAAGGATAATGCACCAACACCAGAGGAGATGAGGCAAAAGTCAAGGGAGTATATGTTATTGAAACCAAAGAAGTACTCGTTCTCAGGAAACAGAAGTATGCAAGAAGGGAAGCCAACAGCAAAGGTCGTCATGGTACAAACCTAGAGACGACAAGGGCAAACAGAGATCATGCGCAAACTGTGGATCAGCGGACCATCACGTAGCGAATTTTACAACACACAAGCAAGGTATGAAAGCCGTAGCACAGGTCAAAGATGCCGTGGGGCTGAAACAAGAGGTCCACTAGTGATAAATTATGAGAAAGCAGCTGCAGAGGCTATCAACAGAGTGAAGCAAGACTTGGCGACCAAAGAAATCGAGCATCGGTCACAACATGAGAAAGAGAAACAAAATATGAACGAGGCACTCTTGACGACGAGGCCGGAAACATCTATTCAAGGCAAAAAAAACGTGTTATATTTTTTGCCTTGAAACTGACGGGCTGCTTCGCGTTGCAGCGTGACGAAACTCGTGCTGTTCTTCCATTAACGGAGAGTAGATTGTTAGGAACACATGAAAACAAATGCAAAGACCGTGGGGCTGAGACAAGAGGTCCATTAGTGATAAATTATGAGAAAGCAGCTGCAGAGGCTATCAACAGAGTGAAGCAAGACTTGGCGACCAAAGAAATCGAGCATCGGTTACAACATGAGAAAGAGAAACAAAATATGAATGAGGCACTCTTGACGACGGGGCCAGAAACAGAGGCCGGAGGAAACTTGATTAACATGAGTAATTGCAATACCTTGAAGATGATGACCGGCAAACCATTTGGCATCACAAAGATTATTGGAGCGAGAATCATGTCAATAATCACAGTGGGCGGTCATCAAGTAACGAGGAACATGAGTGAACCGAGTGATCAAACGTTAATGCACTTTGAAGTATATGCGGATTACTTGAGAACAATAACACCACAAACCCCTTCTACAGCACTGAGAGCATTACTGAGGAGAAGTGGTGAATCAATTCGAATAGACAACAGGTACACGGAAGCCTAGGGTCTGCATGAGGTCATGTTGAACAGAGATGGAATAAACATCTATACAAAGACGATGATTACAAGTGACGAGGATCTAGCTGGGTTAATCTATGTTGGCAGAGAAGAACTAAAAGTGAGATCCATTGGGCACTGTGCTATGACGGAAGAGGATGCCATGCATTTGTGAACGAAAGCAGACGTATCTGCACACGTATTGGACATACGCGGAAGGAAGACGCAACTGCGTGGGTTGTTGAGCACGGGAGCCGTCTTGAGTGTAATACCTATTGAAACTTGGAGAAAAATGGGATTCGGAAAAGACGATTAATTGACTCAAAAATACGGCTGTCAGCAGCAAACAAAGGGGCGCTTTGGGTTCCGGGTAGGACACCAACAATAGCCGTAAACCTGGGGGAACGAAATTTGTGGATGAGCTTTCTGGTGGTGGAGAATCTAGATGAGTCTGACCAATTCTTTTTAGGCAGAGATTGCATCAGGAATTTCGATGTAACTATTGATCTTAACAATGCGATGTTCAGGATTTGGAACCCGGAAAGGAGGTACGTAATTAAACCAATAAATTTGATAGTGGCGAATGAAAATAAAGATCCAGTTTTTTTGAGTAGCAGGGTAAGTCTGAAAATGAATGAGGCGGCAATAGTAAGTTTTCGGATGAAAAACTATAATGAGCTAAGTGACAATAAACAGGTATGTATAGTACCGAACCCAAACAGTCAAAGTGCTGTTATTTTAGGAAGATCCTTCTGGATAACCAAGAGTGGCCTCTGCTTCCAAGTCTTGTTGAAAACTCTTGACGTACTAATCACAACCACCCAGAGGGGGAGGAAGCTGGGATACGCACTGCCCGTGAAAACCAGATATGAAATGACTCAAATGTGAAAGAAAATGAAGTTATTGATTACCCGAATCATTGGGATAAAGTTTTTATCTTGAGAAGTTTGAAGAAAACAAAATGCTCATCAGGTCTTGTGAAGTGACTCAAGTCAGAGACAGACAATGGACTTTTGAGCTGTTCAAATTTTTCAGAAAGACCCACTCTAGGGGAATTAGAAATGGATGAACCAGTATTAGAAATTGAACACTTGAGGGGAAAAGTAACAGACGAACAGCTCGAAGCCATCAAGGATGTACTAGATAGGAATCAGGATGTTTTTACGAGAAATAAGGCAGACACTGGATGCTGCTACTTCGTTGAACATGAAATAGAGCTATAAGAGTCGGCGGTACCGCACAGGGAGGAGGCGGAGCGTGTTGCCCCAAACAAATCGGTTGAAAAACGATGGAGACCCTACTAGAGCATGACATGATAGAACCATATAAATCACCGTGGGCGTGTGGAGTAGTGATGGCTAAAAAGAAACGAGACCAATTTAGGTTTTGTTGTGACTTTCGATGTCTGAACTCCGTCACGGTGAAGAATGCCTATCCAATACCTAGGATAGATGAGAGTCTTTCAAAATTAGGTTTCGCCAAATTTTTTACACTCTTGATCTAGGGTCGGCTTTTTGGCAGGTACCACTGAGGAATCAGGGCAGGGACAAGACTGGTTTTGCATGCGAGCTGGGATTGTTTCACGGGAAGAGGATGCCCTTTGGCCTTTGCAATGCGACAGCCACCTTCCAACGACTGATGGCACAGGCGCTGACAAGCGTTACGAAGAAATACGGCAATTTAGTAATGTGCTACGAAGATGACGTGGTGATTGCAACACCTACCCTGGAGGACCGCATTGAACGACTGGACGAGGTGTTCGCTTGCATGAAGGGAGCAGGACTGAAATGCAAGCCATCAAAGTGTGAGATTCTCAGGGACTCGATTAAATACCTGGGGAGAATGGTGGACAAACATGGCATTAGATCAGACTCGGACGCTGTAGAGGCAGTGCTGACTCGGAAATCACCAAAAACAGAACATCAGTTGATGAGCTTTCTTGGGTTTCGCAAACTACTACAAGGAGTTCATCAAGCGCTATGCGGACAAAGTATCTCCAATGCAACAACTCATGAGGCACAAGGGAAAGAAATTCACGTGGAACAACGCGGCTGAAGAGTCATTTCAGAGAATAAAAAAAGAACTGTGTGAAGCACCTGTCCTAGGCATGCCGACAGGGAAAGGGATGTACGTGCTGGATACCGATGCATCGGTAGTAGCGATCTCGGGCATACTCCATCAAGAACAAGAGTGGAACGCAAAAAACAGTGTTGAGACCGATCGCCTACGTGAGCAAAGTCTTGAGTGATACGGAAATGAAGTGCGGAGCATCAAAAGCGGAGGTAATTGCGGTCGTCACTTTTGTGGAAAAATTCAGATTATACCTGGGTAGCGAACCATTCAAGCTGCAGGTTGACAACAGAGCACACAGCTGGTTGAAAACGTACTCAATAGACCAGAGTTACATCGGGAGATGGAAAGTGCGGTTGGATGATTACAACATGATCATTGAAGACAGAACTAGGGACAATTATCAAAATGCTGAGAGCTTGAGCAAGAAGACGGAATGCTAGGAGAGACATGAGCAAAGGGAGGCTGATAGACCGGGGATCATAGATAGGTTTTTTTTATGGAGAAGTAAACATATGACACCCTACTACTCACAGTCAGGAAAATTGATAAAGGACCACCCCGAATTACCAATTGAACATGAGGCGAAAGAAATTCTCAAAAGAAGTTTGAAGATGCCAATGGAAAAAATTCTCAAGTCCAAGATAGTGAGGGAAACGCTGAAAGCAAAAAGCTATGACCTCGACGAAGTGGAAACAGGAAAGGTAACGGTAGGAGAGGATCTAAGGAAACTACTCGAGAGACAAGCGGATGACAAACTTGTGGTCCCAGAAAGTGGTAAAGACAAACCGGAAGTCACCATCTTGAAAAGAGGGGAATTGAAACATGACGGGGACTTGATTAAGAGCAAGGAGGTTGTGCGGCCTCTAAACGAGAGAATCCCGGAAGAAGTACTCAGGCGGACGACGATACGAAATAAGAGAGTGACGTTCAAGGAGGAAGGTGAACATCTGTGACCAGATCAAGAGTCTGGGGAGTGGCCGCAACGAGGAAGAGATGGCGAGGAAGAAAAATTGTCCGGGGAGTCGGAAGAATGGGATGATGGTTCGGAGGAGAGTGACGATGAGCAGGCCAGTCTCTGCACAAAACTGGCTGACCAAAAAATGAGGTACTACGATGGGGAGTTGCAAACAGATCCGTCGTCAGGAACCTACAACCTGGAACATGATGACGCCTATGGAGGGGAATAGCTTGAAAAGATAAGAGTGTCAAGAAAACCATTGAGGGAGCTATCTTGCAATTTGAACATCAGAAGGAATCTAATACCAGAGGACGACAGAGAGATCTTGAGAAGGATCGTTTGTGTGAAGCTCAAAGACGACATCCACAACCCTGGTGAGCTGAACGGTCAAATGATGGCATTGACGGAGCACGTCAAAGCGAGGTACAGGCTGTCGGATCTGATAAGAGCACAGAAGAATGATAAAATGACGAGTAACCTTGCGAAATGGATTCGGACGGGAGTAAAAGAGTAAGGAGACCTGGAAGAAGATAGTTACAAGATCTTCAGCCAGTTCTACAAGGAGAGAGAGGAATTACTCTATCACACAGCTGATGGCGTAGTAGCCTCTAGGAGAAAGGACGAAGAAAAAGTTCTAAACAAGCATAAACTCATCATACTACCTCAGCTTTACCAAACAGAAGTTATGTTCAGATCGCATGACCAAATGGGACATCAGGGGATAGACAAAGTACAACAACGAATACTACACAGATTTGATTGGCCAGAGCTGAGGAAGGCTTGTAAAAGATGGGTGAACGCCTGTCTGTCGTGCTTGCAGGTGAAGGTTCCTAGGAAAATGAAGTTTTTTCTTAAGCCTGTGGAAAGCTCGGAGTTTAACGAGGTCGTGCAGATAGACCATCAAACGATCTGCATGACTGACTCGGGATATAACCAGATACTAGTAATTATAGATCATTTCACGAAACTGGCAGAAGCGGCACCATGTCAGACGGCATGGGTGGAAGAAACTTGTGATCACTCAATAACGCACTGGAAATCACGAGATGGTTGTCCGATGAACTTCAAATGTGATAATGGGAAAGCCTTCGCTGGGAAAGCACTGATGAGACAACGGAGGAAGTATGATGAAAAGATTTTTCAGGCAAAGCCATATGCTGTGGGACAATATGTCTGGGTGTTCCAGAATGTCATATCTCCGGAAGGGACAAAAAATCTACTAAAACATGGAGAGGGCCGTTCATGATAACGGAAGTGCACCAACTGGGACGGTACTATCGCTTGAGTACAGGGCGTGCGGCGCACTACTAGAATCTGAATCCTCGCGTCCCATCACTGGAAGACTGGTGCGTACCACAAAAGATGATGGAAGGAATCGAGCATCTACTGGTAGAGCCAGCATGTGAGGTAAACGATAAAGGCACCAGAGAGAAGAATGATGGCGACGGGAACGTGAGAATGGATGACAACGAAAAGATCGAAATAGATTCGGACGAAGGGTCCTTCGCCGAAGAGGATTGGAATGACCCCGAGCAAAACGAGGTACCAAAATGGACGGATCAAGACCTACAAAAAGAGAACAGAAGAGGTGCGCGCAAGAAAACAGGCATGAGATACAACGGGTATGGTGATGACTTCCTGATCAACAAGATACAGTCTGACAAGATAGTAGAAGAGTTGGTGAACGTGGGTGAGCTGGTAGCCAATGTGGAATGGCAGATCACAAGCGACAGTGAGCACTCCTTGCAAGAAGAGCACGCCACGCCACAAAGAGAATTAGAACTAGAACAAGGCGAAATTGAAAGAAGGGAAAACACAAACCTGCGGATACTCGAATGGATGCTCAACCTGGAAGCGGACGAGAAGGAAGCACAAAGCATTCAACAAGTCGACGTATCTGCGAACAAATATGTGAAATCAGAGAACCCGTTATTCGGCTGGACAGCCGCTGACCGGCAACTGGAAAAACCACAGGATAACTTGAGCCACGTACCATCGACGGGGACATCGATAAATATTTTTGTCCGGGGATCGAGGGAAGGACTTACCCACCCCAAAAAAAATTGATGATAAAGAAGCTCAGGGAAGTGAGAGAGACCAACGGCCTGGAGCTGGACCAGGAGGGGGCTGAGCCTATCATCGGAAGAAATTTCAAGACGAGTTTGAAATTCCGCGTGAGTAGATGTCCGGAAAGAATGGATTTCGACTCAACACCCGGACACTGGGAAGCAAGTGACCAGTGACCCTCTTGAGAGAGGTGCGACGAAGAACACCGCTCGTCCTTGGTGGATAGCTCTGGAGACCACAAGTGAGCTGGAGAATTGCCTGAAAGGACTTGATCGCGGAGTATCCCGGAAGCGTCGGAATTGGGCCACCCAACAAAAGGCTGGAGTTAATCAACTAGAGTTGCAGAGCGAGCTGGGGCGAACTTGTGCAAGGTTGCTGCAGAAGTATTTTGAAGATGCAATGAGAGCATCCTCGTCGGCATCATCATTAAGGGCCAATCCTTTTGTCAGGACAGCGGGACAGTTGCTGCTGTTTTCATGGAGCCTGGCGGGAGTAGCATCAGAAGCGTTGACTTCATCCAAACTCAGACCGGGCGATACGGGTATGCGCGTGTAGCAAATGTTGGTGCAACACATTGCTCGAGATAACTCGGGATTGAGTCTAGCGAGGAGGAAAGACGCCACCTTTTTCTTGAGATGGATAATGTCAGTGACACCACCGTCTAGACGTGCCATCAAAACGCGATAGGAAGTAAAACGATGAAAAGGAGAGTCGCCACCGTCATCCTGAATGTGTACCAGAGTACTGGGATCGCCAAGGGGGGTGGCTCAAGGCAGTCTCTAGAGAACCACTGAAAGCTTGATGAAATAAGGAGGTTCTCCAACAAGAAATTCGGCGAGGAACACGATGTACATCGCAACCTCGATCTGATAGAATATTACTCGAGGCACACGAAACGGAACGGGCAGAATATCAAAATGTGTCCGGGTTGATGGGGATGGCATACAACCCCTTCTTGGATTCAGAAGCTGGAAACGCTTGCATTAATTTTGAAGTAGCGGAGTTGTTGAAGTTCTGGACGGAGAAAATAATTGAGATTGATCCGACGGAAAGGGAAAGATCGAGCTTAGGTCTGCTATATGAGAAGATGCCGGAAATTATCAGTGTGCCGCCTTCGGACAAAAAAATCGAATTAAGACTGGGAAGCGGAAACGACGTGTTGTCTAATAATTCGGGGACCATTTGGAAGTTACTGAGACCATCTTGATGCCCATATCCCCACGCAAGCCTGATTGAGGAAGTTATGGAGCGGGTGAGATTGTCGCCAGCGAAAGATGAAGATCTGTGAAAATTGAAAATAGTGCACAAATTAATCCTACCTCATGAAGGGGAATCGGAGGGAGCAACGAGCAAGTTGGACAAGCTGGTGAAGGAGATGGAGCCGGGCATCTGTCTGGACCTGGCATATGGAGGCGGAGAGCATTCCTGTGATGGGCGGTCCTGTGTCAGAATAAAATCCTTCCAGAGGGGGATTTAGCCACTTGGTTCGGTGACATAACTGAGAAGGAGAAGAGAGAGGTGCAGATATTGGCTAAGTGTTACGCGAGCACCACTGTAAATGTAGCGACGGCATTGGGATTTTTCTCGATGATGTGCAGTTTACAATCTCTAGAGATGCTGGAATCCGAACACCATTTGGTGACAGCGTTAAGCGTGGAGTCATGGCCAGGTAGGTTGCAAATGATCCAGAAGCACATCAGAGGATGGAAGATTGGTCTTGAGGCGGAGTGGGGATTTCCTGTGAGCTAGGCCTACAGTCTACGCACGAATGCGAAGTCTCTAGTAGGATCAGTCACGGCCAACCTGTGCGGAAGCCATTATCCACTACACATGGCGATGGTTGAAGCATCTAGTCAGAGGGTGCTAATCGACAAAGCTTTCTCGGTGCCCAAGTGTGTACGATTGGCACGAAGGTCGCACCACTCTCACAAGTTGTTGCGGAAGTTACTAGGAGCAGTGCCTGGAGATCGAAGAGAGGACTTGAATGAGATCTGGGGGAAAGAGCTCTGGAGTCTGGAAAAAGAGAACACAAGTGGCTTTGAAAGACAGAATACGATTGCAAAAGCGATGAAATGTGCACCAGCCATGGAAGAAAACGATGTGACGCATGAGAAAATGATGAAGTTTGAAACCCTGTTGGAAGCTTCGGGAGAAAGCAACCTCTGGAGCATCAACCTGACACGCGGGGAATGCCCATGCCATTGTCTGGCACAGACAGTTTGGTATCCGCAGCACTCATACCTCTGCTTGATATGGTACGTGGAAGAAATTCGGTCAATAAGGCTACCCAGTCACCAGCAGAAGGTCACTCTTTTTGTGGTGAGCACGATGCTGGCGTTGCGATGGATCGAGGAGAATGTGACCAAATATCGAGAGTCGTGAGCACCAACAGTGGAGTCAATACATGCCATCGGTTACAGCCGGAGACTAGAGTTGTTCGAGACTGCGTGTAAAGTATTCGCTGTGCCCAAAGAAGTGAGGCACGTGTAGAGTCGCATGAGAGTTTTTCATGGTTTCGAGCGACGCTAACGTCGTGCCGGTATACGGTGACGAAGAATCACATGAAGAAGCATCAGAAAAAATATCGAGAGCTCCTGGCCGAGATCGGGCCCGAGGCCTTCAAGAGACTCTTGCTAACTAATCGTAATGCGATAACCACGGGTTGGATAAGGGTTGGTAGAGTGTCTCGAGATAACACCAAAGCGAGCGAATCGATATTGGAGGAGGACTTGGCGAAGAACGTAAGTCTGAGATTGCACAATTCCTTTTGCTTGAATAGGGAATCTAAAGTAAAGGGTATGCCGAATCAGGCGAAAAAGCTACAAGAGCAAAAGGAATGGATGCGAGCCTACGAACAGCTGAAGGCATGGGAAGAGATCGTGATCAGTTCCGATGACGAAGAAGAAATGGCAAGGCAAATTACGATGTCGAGTGTTTCAGGACCCAGTACCTCAAAGACAAGAGGAAGGAACTGAAGAGGGTGTTCAGGGATTGGTTCTTGAATCGTTAGCGGGGAGAAAAGGGCTTGAGTGTGAACTCAAATGAAATCTGAGGACACGGAAAGAAATTTTATTGAAAAAATATTGTTATTATTATTTCATATCTACTATATAAATCAAAATACTGCATGACAATTTTCTGAATGGGCAAAACAAAAGAAATTTTGATTGCTGTTTAGCGATAATGTTATAATTTTGCATGACTGTGAATTTTGGGGTGTAGATAAACTTAAATCTGCTGCAAACTTCTGTAAATGACAACTGGCACTGTATCTTGAGACGCACTCAACTTTCTGGGGGCTCACTGACAGACGACGAAACGCAATGAGGTCATCTATCTTGAGTCCGGGGACTATGTGCCGGTCGGTCATATTTGGAAATTTGACCTTGAGCAACGTTTAGTCTTGATTTTGGGATGAAACGAAATTTTTCAAAATTCGTATTGAGCTTGTCATGCTCACGTTTCTCGCGACAGCTGAAAAATTAAGGAAATAAGATCAGAAGATTCGAACTACAATCGCGGGAAAGTAGTACAAAAATAGGAGCTGAAAATGTTATTCGCAATTTCGCCGCATAAATCGAACAATAGTAGAGCTGTCTCGAGAGAGAACAAGTCGTGACGAGAAGAGACAAACAAGAATTGAGTGGACCAGAGTGAGCCTTCGGTGGAAAAGTGAACAGCTGAAGCTGCCCAATGGTCGAAACAGAAAATTTGTGTCTTGAGGTAAAACTTATTCACTCCAAAATTCTTGAGTTAAAATTGATTGCTGGATTAATTTTAAAGTCGCTTATTAATATGGTTACGCAATTATACAAGACGTTTCAGTATGTAAAGACCCAAAATAAACTTCTTGAGTGTGTTTTACTTTGTTATGTTGGGTTAGGGAGAGTCTTAGGTTGATATATATGAAATGGATCAAAGGTCCACTGTCTAATAAAAAGTAATTGTATACAAAAAGTTCCGACCTGTTTATAACAACGTTTTTGTGTTTTGGGTGTTTTGAGACCTAGGCATTGGGGCGTTCTTATTTCTAGAGTAGGAGGTATTTTGGTAGTAGCCTTTAAGCTGTAACGCCGTTTGTAGTCTCATTTCGCAATTGAACCGAATTGGCTCCTACCGCATGAGGTAGAAAAACATAAGAGATCGTGTCCCTGACTCTTGAGCCTATGGTTTTAGAGCCTATTTTTCTTTAACCTCATATTTGACTTAAGTAGGCGACTGTTACAATAAGCATGCTATTACTTAATATAAAGGTCTGATCCACCTAATCTAGAAATCCAATTCACCTTCTTTTTTTATGTTTTTTTTTTAAATTTTTTCTTCTTATTTCTATTCTTTTTTCGGTTTTTCTTTCGCTGTTTGTCTCTTACCCGTTTTTTGTTCCCCAGTGACCCCCAAACTTGGTCAGCTAAGCGGTCAGCTAGGCCTCGTATCAGAAAGCGCACCGAGAAATTTTCACAAGTTTACTTTAAAAGCTATCACAGTAAAACCAGAACCGAAACAGTGGAATTTCAGATGGATCAACCTAAAACTCGCCTTATCTCAATATAGCTATATAAAATGCACTCGAAAAATAAAATTAGGTACTCACATAGTGACGCGACTCTAGAATTAGGTAAATAATGTAAGAAATTTTTGCTAAAAAATAAATTTCAAACGTTTTCGCAACTATGTGCATCGTCAGGATTTTTACAATAAACTACTCTAAATGACGATAAAACATCAATTTACAAATGTTATTTACAATAAATCACATACAATTTGGTTCGAAACCATCATGATAAAAAATTAGCCAATCACAGTTGACCTCTAAATTACTTTTAAGATTAAAATACTTTTAACCTCTAAAATTAATTAAACATTTTAAAATTAATTTGTCTGGAAGTTTCTGAGTCATAATTTCGATTTATACATGTACGTTTTGAATAAAAAACCAAAAATATTTTGGGACTAAATTTTCAGTGTTAACTCCCTGCTCCTAAACTCATCGCGCGTGTTCAAGCCCGGTTTCTCTTTCCTGATATGTATTGCCTCTAGTGTTAGCAATTTTGTTTGGTTGTTTGACCTATCTATAATTTCCCAACTAAGATCTGCGCTATTTCCCTCAAGTTGGCATTGCTTAAGGTGGAGGCCTACCGGTGTGTCTGCTTTCTTATGTTCCTCAATTCTAGTGGTCAAATGTCGAACAGTTTGTCCGACATAGGTGGAAGTGCATCCACTACATGACAGTTTATAAACCACTCTTGACTTGAGGTCATTAGAAAATGCTGACTTCAGAGATGGTAAACATGATTGTAGTTTTCTTGTGGTGAAAACCACTTGAACGTTCGTTAATTTTCGTAACCTGTTAGCAAAATATTGGCTCTGGTTACCTCTATATTGCACCATCAGCATTGGGGGCTTCTCATCCTTTGGTGATTGAACTGACAAACCCCTGTCACTATCCAGGGGCTTGCCTTTACCCTCGATGATCTTGCACAAGGCGTCTGAAGCCACCTTTGCGGACCAATTTTCAGGGTACTGATTTGTCAGCCATTGCGCCCTATTAGTTTCCATAGCCTTATCAAATTGCTCCCAGCTAGATGTACTCCTAAAAACCCTGTGTACAGTGCCTTGGATAACACTACGCTTATACTGAGTTTGGGCGCAGCTTCTATAGTTCAGTATAGTCCCTGTATCTGTTGGTTTTTGATACCAACTGCAAGTTACACGCCTATCCTGCGATACATTTATGTTCAAATCCAGGAACGGCAAATTCCCCTCCGAATTAGTTTTCTCTAGAGTGAACTGCAAATTTGGATGAAGAGAATTGGCGGCATCGAGAAGACAACTCGGCTCCCCTCTGACTGTTCTAACAATGTCATCCACATACCTGAGGAACAATTTCACCTGGGGAGTATCCTTCTCCTTGTTCTTAGCTCGGCAGCAGCTTTCACAGTACCAGACTATCTCGGTTATTGATGCGTATACGTCATCGGATATTTTTCCGCATTTTAGATGATACCAGTTTCGGCAACTCTCGCATTCAACTCCCTTTGATCTATATGTGACTTTCCTGTTGCAACCTGGGCACAAGCCGTTTTTAACATTAATTTGCTGTACCCCCGTTCCCACCGGTATTTGTTGTCGTAGAGCAAATTCGTATTCTTTCAGCCATAATTTTGCCAGAATTACAGCGAGGGACGCGCACATTGCTAAACCATCAACTTGTACATACCATGAATCATTACACTTGAAATATACTTTGCTGACCGCCATATTCAAAAGCCTTTTCATGGTTGCTCTTTGAATTTCAGGAGGAGACTCCTGGCTGTACAGCTTCTGTAAAGCAATTTCAATTGCCTCCTTCAGGGGAACGTTGGTGTACAAACTTTTCACATCAAGAGATATTATGGTTTCATCCGGATCTAGAGCAATGTTTTCTGTTTTTTCTCTAGCCTCTTTAGTATTGGTTTCTATATTTGCTTCATCGATGTTGTCAAAAAAACTTTGCAAGCATTATGTTAAGATTCTCATACGAGCTGCCGGGAAGTGATAGTACAGGTCGTAGGGGTGTCTCATCCTTGTGTACCTTAGCTAAACCGTACAAACGGGCGGGTTGCCCCCCTGTTGATCTCATCTTAGAATAGAACTGATCACTTATCTCGTCTCTTTTGTTCATGGCTAGTAATTCTTTGTTAAGTTCTTTCTCAATTTTCAGTATCACCTCATCAGTGGTTGCATCTTTTTTCACAAACTGAGCAGATTGCAACAAGGATTCCAGCTTTGATTCATATGTTTGTTTCCTCATTATGCAAAAACCAACCCCCTTATCAAAAGGCACAGCCAGCAACCCATTATCTTTGAGATATTTCCTCGTTTTTTCAACGGCTTTGTCTCTTGGGGTTTGCCGTACGTTTTTTGCATATGCCTTTGCCGCGGCTTCTATTTCACATAAAAATTCACCAGATGTTTTTTGATTTTTCAATTGTGAGAGGAAAATGTCGATATCCGCCAAAAAATGTGTTTCGTTAAATTTGTCTCTAATTGGATGCTTGGGGCCCATTGATAGCACTTCATATACCCATTCAAGCAGTTCAATATTATCACCTTAACTGATCGCTCATTTCTCCCCCCAAGAGGTTTATCTTGTCTCTCGGACAGTTTTTCTAACTTTTTTCTATGGTTTTCTGATGTTGTATTTAAGCTTGCCTCAACTTGACGTTTCACGAATCGGAAAATGGATGCCCACCACTGTTTGTCAATTTCTTTTTGCACCAGTGATCTTGCTTTCCTTAGCATCTCCTTGTACCTTTTCCTATCCTCATTTGCCCTAGAAGTTTCAGTCCTTAGTAGTTTCAATTGAATAATGTAAGTAAAGCACCTCTAGATGTTTTTAGTGATAAGTAGTTTTAAATCAATAAGTTTGGTCTTCTGAATCATTGAGCAGCTTCACTCGTCTGCCTGCACAATCAAGATTTTTTTTCGCCATGCGATGATATTCTCGTTAAATTGGCAATGCTCTCTGTCAGGAACAAAACAGTTCGACTCGAATAGTAGATTTCAGTAAAATTGCGAACAGCAAATTTACTGTCGTCTGACTTTTATCGTTTTCCCCGCAATTGTAATTTTAGTATTCTGATAAAATTAACTTCTGATTTTCAGGAGAAACTTGAGCATGACATGGTCTATTCGAATTTTTCAAAATCACTTTTTCACCAAAATCAAGGTCAAACCTTCCAAATCAAGGCCAAACTTCCAAATATGACCGACTGGCATACGAGCAGCGTGTAACTGCTCAAGAATTGGCTTCGTTACCGATTGGTTGGTTTTGTTTTGATGCTGATTTAACTCCTTTTTTTTTTAATTTTTGGCATTTCGGAAAGATTTGAAGATGAAATCAAATCATACGTCGGAAAACTTTTGGAAGATCTTTCTCTTATAACTTTTTGCAAAATCATTCTTCGGATTTCATCTTCATTTTAATCAACCATTTCCATTTCAGTCTATTAGGTTATCATTCTATGTATATATGTCATATCACTATTAGCACTTTATATACCCATTCAGGCAGTTCAATATTATCAAGTACCTTAACTGATCGCTCATTTCTCCCCCCAAGAGGTTTATCTTGTCTCTCGGACAGTTTTTCTAACTTTTTTCTATGGTTTTCTGATGTTGTATTTAAGCTTGCCTCAACTTGACGTTTCACGAATCGGAAAATGGATGCCCACCACTGTTTGTCAATTTCTTTTTGCACCAGTGATCTTGCTTTCCTTAGCATCTCCTCGTACCTTTTCCTATCCTCATTTGCCCTAGAAGTTTCAGTCCTTAGTAGTTTCAATTGAATAATGTAAGTAAAGCACCTCAGGATGTTTTTAGTGATAAGTAGTTTTAAATCAATAAGTTTGGTCTTCTGAATCATTGAGCAGCTTCACTCGTCTGCCTGCACAATCAAGATTTTTTCTCGCCCAGCGATGATATTCTCGTTAAATTGGCGATGCTCTCTGTCAGGAACAAAACAGTTCGACTCGAATAGTAGATTTCAGTAAAATTGCGAACAGCAATTTTACTGTCGTCTGATTTTTATCGTTTTCCCCGCAATTGTAATTTTAGTATTCTGATAAAATTAACTTCTGATTTTCAGGAGAAACTTGATCATGACATGGTCTATTCGAATTTTTCAAAATCACTTTGTCACCAAAATCAAGGTCAAAACTTCCAAATCAAGGCCAAACTTCCAAATATGACCGACTGGCATACGAGCAGCGTGTAACTGCTCAAGAATTGGCTTCGTTACCGATTGGTTGGTTTTGTTTTGATGCTGATTTAACTCCTTTTTTTAATTTTTGGCATTTTGGAAAGATTTGAAGATGAAATCAAATCATACGTCGGAAAACTTTTGGAAGATCTTTTTCTTATAACTTTTTGCAAAATCATTCTTCGGATTTCATCTTCATTTTAATCAACCATTTCCATTTCAGTCTATTAGTTTATCATTCTATATATATATATATATATATGTCATATCTAATATATATGCACGGCTTCGCTTGATTTTTTATAGTAAAAAAATTGCAAAAGTGCAAGTAAATCAGTTTCAAGGTTTTTTTTTTGGAATTTGTCGGTTCATCTGAGAGCGGTGCTGCAATTTCAGTTTTTGTCTATCGCAAGTAGCGCGAAGCTCTGCTTTACCTCAGTGTTAAAATTTTGCTGCTGCGTTTTGTCCACAGTATAATTTTAAAGCATTGAAAAAACTTTTGAATGGTGAAAACGAGCATTTCATACTCGTAAAAAACTATAATTGCATATGAAGTGCTATAATTGTAAAGTTCAGGCTTTCAGAGAGGTAGTTCAGTTCCTCTGAAGTCGGTCGAAGTAAAAAAAATTTTGTTCAAATTCGAAATAAAATTGCCCAAAAAAATTATTGATATTAGGCATTTTTGAGAGTAAAAACCTGAATTTCCGTTTACTTTTGTCCTCTGATCAGATTGAAGCATTTTCAGAACAAATGAAATAATCACACTCAAGCTAACTAATACCCGACTTATCATGCTACAGGTATTTCAAATTATTTATTTGTCAACTTCTGTTTTTTTAACGTTGATATAATTTTTTTTAATGTTTCAGAGAGAGCGGATTTGTCTCTTACTCTGCCTTGTAAGCATTGTACAGTTTCAAATTGAATTCTCTTTCGCTTTGACCAGTGCAGGGAACAATGGGGTCTCAGATGAGTGCGTGGACTACACTGTATGTGGTGCAATGGGTCGGCAACCATGCAATGCTGCGATATCACGAGCATTTGAGGAGGCTTCATGTGGTCCGTGCATAAATGGCTTTGTACAAATGAGCGATAAATCACGAATCTGCCGAAGATGTAAGTTTTGTTTCAAGTTTAGGGCCACTAAATTAACTTTTATGGCAATGAAGCTGGTTACGAACTTTTTAAAATTGCTGAGTAATTCTGATCCATATACCACTCGCGTGACCATATTTCAAGTAACCATAACTTGAGCGATAAAAGCAGGCGAGCTAAAGCAGGCTACTTAAATTCGTAACATTTAAAAATGTTTTAGCAGTTGTATATAATATCTAATGAACAGTTCAGTTTGCGACCACTTAAATCAAACGTAGCAGGATTGTATTAACTGAAACGTGTAACATTCGCCCGGAAGTACATATCGACGGAAAGTAAAGCTAGGTTCTAAAACGACTGGCTAGCGTCTAAACACAGCTCTACATGCTTTTCACCGTCTCTGCCAAAGCCAGTTCTTTTGGTGGTCTTTCTAACATCGGGTCGACAAAAAACGTTACTGTTTCCGGCTTTACTTAATTACATGCAGAAATAGTGAGCTCATGGCTGGGTCTCATTAATCCCCAGACCACGAGGTCACTCCTAAAAACAGGGCTACTACTTATTTATTATATTACTATTGTTTTTGTTCAGTAGATAAAAATCATCATCTCCATCGAAGGATCAACCCTTTCCCTTAACTCCTAGCTTCTCATAATCTGAAAATGAATTTAGATGTTAATTGAATTCAACTCAGGACATCTCAAGGAAGCTAAAAGTTTATTAAAAAAACAGTTTGAGTTCTCCCGAGACCCCTCCGGATTCTGGAATCCGGGGAAATAACGCTCTTATTTCTTTCGGGAAGGCTGGACACGCCGTCCCAACACCCTTCCTTGTTCTCAGGATTCGCGATGTAACGATTGTAGCGGCACAATCGTTACAACTCGGAATGGTCTTTGTAAAGTTGTTTTTTCTTCAATCTCGATCAGTATCACACAATTTCCGTTCACTGCTTTTCTCAACGAATTCTCTTGTTCTGTTTTCTTTTCGCAATTTTCAGTTGGCGCGAAATTCCGACGTTGTCACGAGTCTTTTTTTCGAACGAATTTTAAAAAAATTTACATGAAAGTCCAAATTAACCCTTCCGCGTTCGTCAAAATGAACGATTAAGACCACTAATTCGTTAAAACCGTCAAACTTCCCACTCCGATGTCACAATAAAAATTCGAATTCCGACTTTGCATTTTCGTACATTCTGGTTGAATGTCACAACGATGCAGTAGTTAACGCGCTCGAAACGGTGCACTCAGTGACTCGTGTTTCAACTGAGAACCTTTAAAGCGCTCTTTTTTTCCGGCTCCAAGGTCATCTAACCAAAGAACCGTTTGCCTAGTTACCGCTTGATAAGCTTTTGTTTCGCGTTGTGAAAACTTTGTCAGATCTTGTTTTTGTCAGCGTTGAAGAATTATTCGAAGAGATATGCGAATATGTCTCGGATTGCATGGTGTTTGAGGTTAGACAGTGAAGTGGACGAGAAAGGGCAAAATTGTAGCCAAATTGGCAAGCGTATTGTATGCTAGCCACTCTCCTATCTATGCCGTAACAGATTTTAACACGGAAAGTTGGTATGGTTTTGCCTGTTGTATTTGGATAGGGCAGCTTTAGACAGCTTGAAGCTCTTCTTGAGATTTAGAACCCTCGCTCAGACAGTTCTCTGTTAGTAGCGTTTTATTTCTCTGAGTGACGTCTCCTTTTTCTTGTTCAGCTTACTGGTTTGGTGTATAGCTTTACTGTTTTAAAAATTTCTGAAGCCAATCGCAGCTTTAAAACTTTCGTATTATAATCTGGATCCTGAAATTTAGTGGCCCAGTTAGATTTAGTGAGATTTAAATTCTGTATTGTTTTGAGCTTTTCCGATTGGTAAAAGTTTGCTAGCTGGAGAAAATTTTTTTCTTCCAAATCAAATCCCCGTGAATTAATATAAACAGTTATATACATTAACATTTGAAGGTATAGACAAAAGGCACATTCCACGCATTTTTTTGTCCAACCTGAATAATTTGAAATCAAATAAACAATGATTAACAGTAAAGGGTTTTCGAGTTATTATTTTGAGATTGAGTTCCTGAGCTAAAAATGATCCTATGGTCACATTCGACAATATTGTTCGCGAAAAAGAAAATCGTCAAATTTTTTCTCTAAGTTTTTTTGATTTTCCAAACATGTAGTTTGATTTTCCAAAGTCTTTTTTCGATTTTTCGAGGTTGAATTTGCTGTCTTAAACATGTGTCATGTAGCATCTAACAACACGGTTTAAAAAAACAACGCAGCAAGTCTGTTTTGGTTTTTCTGGAGTTTGAACAGGAAAACTACAAATGATAGTTCACATCTGAAAAAATTAAAACTTCATTTGTTCATGCTAATGAAGAAAACTGAAGGGAGATCAATTGTACGGATAGCCGACTTCCCTGTGTTTTAGAAAAGAATTTTGATGCTTTTGGTCGAGTGAACGCAAGCAAACTTTAGGCAGATCATGTACATAAAGCTCATGAGCGGACAGAGTCCTAATGTCCATGCATGATCGGGTGATACTTACCAACTTTTTTTGAAGTAAATCATGCGCATGATTTTTCGGCGCAAAGTTAACTCGTGAATTTACGTAGTCAAATTGGTAAAGTAAGTTACGAGCAAACCGTGTTCGATAACTGGCTTAATATTTGATTGATATTAGTTCTATTGGATTTTGTTACAAAATGTTGTAGTTTTGAAAGAATACCGCGATGCCTTCCTAATTTCGTTTTAACTGTCTACATAGCAAGAATTGAACCACAAACTATTATCTACTGCTACGCTTTTATTTATGTTTATTTACGCTCATTTATTATGTTCGATATTCAGGGCTACCCAATTTTATCAAATACAACTTGAAGGTTAGAAGCAATTCAATTTTTTTTTAAATTTATTAGGCAATTAATATCAATAATTTAAAATAACTTATTACCCCTGCGATTAGCAAGCGTTATCAAACCGGAATATAGACCTTTTTTCGGGATAACTTAAACTAGCAAGCGTGTCTCCAATGATCAATCGGCTCGCAAAAAGTTGGTTGTTGATCTGATCAAGCTATTCAAGTTTTTCTAAGCAATCTATTACAGCTAAGAAACTTTGAAATATTAAAAGTGATTTCATGAAGCGAATCGGTCATTACAATCGAGAATTTGTAAGCAAGCTAATCAAGCCAATAAATTTTGGAAATATTTCATGTCGTTTAAAGAAGCAGAGATCGGTTCACGAAAAAATTAAGTTTTTAAGCAAGCTATTCGTCATGAAACTTCGAATTATTTCAAGTTATTCCACAAAGAGAATCGGATGGCGAAAACAAATCTATTCAAGCGATGAAACTTAAAAAGAATTCAAGTGGTTTCTGAGACCAAAAAATTTTGCGAAAATTAAGTTTTTCTGAGCAAGGTAATCGAGCAATGAGCGTCGAAAAAAAATCTAATTTATTTCAGACCGTATGGTTTTGCGAAAACTGAAAAATTTCGTATGAACTTTATTCAAGCGATGAAACTGTGAAAAATTTCAAGTTATTTTTCTTCATCAAGCCATTAAATCTAAGGAATTTAATATTTCAAGCCATTTCATAAACCGAATCGATTCACGAAAAGCTTTTTTTCTTATGCAGGCTATTGAATCTGAAATATTTCAAGCGATTTCATAGACCCAATCGTTTTCGAATTATTTCAAGTGACTTCGTAGAACAGCTATTCACGCTATGAATTATTTCAAGTTACTTCATCGCGCAAATCGTTTTGTAAAAAATTTAGTTTTCTAGGAAAACTATTCAAGCTATGAAACTTCAAAATGCTTCAAGTTTTTGTATGCAAACTATTTAAGCTATTAAAGTTAGAGTTCTTTCATGTCGTTTAAAGAAGCCGATCGGTTCACGAAAAGCTCAAGTTTTTCTTAAGGAAGCCAGTCAAGTAATGGAATATTGCAAGCTGTTTCATAGATCGAATCGGTTCGCAAAAAATTTTTTTAGGCAAGCTGATCGAGCTATGAAACTTTGAATGATGCCTAGTTGTTTAAAACATTTGAAACATTTCGAGTTATTTATAGCGCGAAGCGTTTTGAATCTTGAAGCGCAAAACTTTGGACAAAAAAGAGCAGGTGTCGAGTTCATCTTGTTAAAAAGTTTTGAACTTTTTGATTTGAAAAAATTCTAGAATATTCGAAACGTAAGAATAGCTAACAGAATCTGAAGCTTCAAATTGATTTTACTGAAAAGTTCTAGAACATTCTAGATTCAGAAGATTTTCCTAAACGTTGAGCTCAATAATCGCTTTTTAAACATGGTGCTTTTTCTGTCGTTCAATTAATATATAAGATTACAGAATCACTTGGTACCTTGGTTCATAATAAATTCAAGTTTCTTAGCGTCTCGGGCATTTTTAGACTGCAACTTACTAATACCTCTGGTACTGCAAAAGTCCTGGGTTTGTATCTGAGCAATGGCTTGTTTTTTTTAAACGGGGAAAATTCCATTTCAAAAACAATTTTCGTCTTATGATTTGTCGGCTGAGTTGCCACATCTTTAAATTTTTTCGCTGAATGCAGTTGCATATTAGTTGCTTCTTATGTTTTCATTTTTTTCTACTATTTCGATTTTTTATTCTACCAACCTTGACATCGTGTATGTTTTTTCGCTTTAAAGTTTTCTCGGACAATTATTTGTCTGCTTATCTGTTGTCACATCTTGGAAGCGTTTTTTTTCTGCGCGCATTTTTTTTGAAGTTGCTTTTAATGTTTGATTTTCTGCTACAATTTGTAATTTTTCTTATCTTGGCTTCGTATTTCGTTCTGTTTTTTTTTGTTTCGCCGAAAAAAATTCGTCAGACGAAATTATTTCGTCCTAATTATCATTGGCTAAATGATCTTATTTTGGGTCGTTCCAAGGGAAACACAATTTTAGTACTCCGATTCGCACTGATCAAGTTGTTTCTTTACCTAGCGGCTAGTTGAAATTTATTTTCTTTCGTTATGGAAAATTATTTCCAATTATATTGGAAAAGTAAGTTTTTCTCAGAAACTTCTTCTGGTTTTCAAAGAAGGGGTATCAATGGAAAGATCGCCTTTTCCTCTGTGTGCCTGCATTCTCCCTTTGGTGTCTTTTCACTTAATCCCTCTGTCTTCTGCCTTCAAAAAAATCGATTGGGAAATATTTGACCCATATTTTATTGGTTTTCGCTTTCTCGAAAAACCCCTTTCAAATCTGATCTCCTGCTTTCGGCTTAAACGGTTACACTTAATTGTTTTTTAGATAAGCATTTATGGCCCTCGGAATGGTAAGTTTTTTCTGGATTTTTTGGGCGCTATGAATTTTTTAAGAATGTTTTCGAAAACTACCCGGTCAGATCTGAGATTTTGGGTTCAATTCAAAGAACGGGTTGTGGGAGGAAGCTCATTTGCTTATGCGAATACGCCCGAATTTTTCGGAAAGCAAAAGTTATTGCTCTGGAATTTTTGACCGTTTTTTTGTTAAACTTAACTTTTCTCGAAAACTGCGCTCCCAAATCTGAGATTTTGGGTTCAATCGAAATAACAGGTTGCGTGAATCCTTTCTGTATAAGCGGCTACACCCTATTCTTTCACACAAAAGGCTTTGATTCTCGGAAGTGTCATATTTTTGATGTGTCTAGACTTTCTAAGATTTTTATCGCTAGCTATCCGGCCAAATCCGATATCATAGGTTAAATCGAAACAACGCCTAAGCCTACCTTGATAATTGGCTGTGCCCAGTTTGTTTATAAAAGTTGTGGCCTTCAAAGAAGTCAATGTTTTGAAACTAAACAGTTTTTTGGAAACTTGAATTTACGCGAAAGCTACCGTGCCAATTCTCAGATTGAGTGTTCAGAAACTCGGTTTTGGGAATTTTCTCTGCGTGAGCGGACACACCCTGTTTTTTTTTGCAGAAAAAAGTTATGAATTTCGGAAAGGTTTGATCTGAGAAAGTTTTTGATTGTTTTGATCTGAGATGAAAAGTTCAATTGGCAGAAGCGGTTGGGATAATTGTTCGTGCAGAAGTGGCGACTCTTTAATTTTTTGTAAAGGAAATGTTTACCTTCAGGGTAAATTGATTATCGAATTTTTTTTAAACTCTTTTCACTCATTTCAGTAAAGAAACAACTAAGGTTTTGAGCAAAGTCCAACTTTTGAAATCATGTTTTCGCTGCCGCATCAGTGTAGCAAATTCATTTGGCATCAAACACGTATGTCCTGCTTTAGCTGGCCCCTAGTTGTTTTTATCGAGACATTCGATAATTTTGGTTCACCTAGTTTTTTTAACATTAATTTTTTTTCTTATGTTTTTTATGTTTGCGTTATATCGCAAGTGGTACGAATCTCCGCTTTGCCTATGTGAATTTTCAAACAATTATTTTTTGTATATTTTACTGGAAACATTCGATCATAAATCTAGTGCAAGTAAATTTTTTATCATAAATAGAAAATATTTTGAGTTTGTTGCTTCTTGATGCATATTCCTTGTAAATGGGGAAAAGTTGTGGTACAAGTACAGATCCTTGTGGCACGCCAGTGCTGACTGTGAAACCAGTTTTAGCAGTTGCCGCGAACTCCATAACAAACCAATTTAGCTAATAAGATTGTATGATCAAGCCTATTAAACTTTTTTTGAAATTAATTTAAAAAAATGGGTTTCAGACTTCTGTTAATTCACATTTTTCTGGCAGTTGAATCAGCTAATGCATCAATAATTTTGTATCGAAATCAAAATTGGCAATCATGAAGTATGTCGAAATTTCCGAGGTAACTATAGAGACTTTGGTAAATAGCTTTCCTAATAGTTTTACCACAACCAGCTAACAAAGAGAATAGCCTATGATTTTTGAGGTTCAATTTGCTGTAACTTTTCTGCAAGAATTTAAAATTTAACTTCTTTAGCGCTTCACAAATAAAGGTTGGTAGTTATGCCGTATAAGGCGCATTTACATGCAATTTTTAAAATTAAAAAAGAAAACTGAATTCGTCAATGCAGTATGAGTGAGTAGGTTTCAGGTTTTATGATGGTTGACCTTAAGAAAAAAAAGCAATCATGAAGATAATTGAAATGAAAATTTCTCGATGGAAAAAATTTGTTGATCAGTTCCAAAAACATCTGCGCGGTTGGTTTTGCTTGCTCGTTGACTGCTCTGAACTGCATGCAAATTCTCTAGATGCTTTTTACGTTTGTGATTGGCAAACGTAATCAAACTGGAATATGTTTTTTTTCGGGCTAGCAAGTAGTTGAACAGAATCACTCGAATCATTTAAACTGATTCATATGAAATCAAAAGTCAGACGTTAATTTGCTCATGTGGCGAAGAAGTAACGCACCTGCCAATAAAAACAGTTCATTGGTTTCAACCCGGTCAGAACCTGTTTTTTAAGCGGAAAATTTTATACTCGAAGTAAAAAGCATTTCAGTGTATTCCGGTTTTGGGCAAGTAATTGAGTTCCTAGAAGTTTTGCCTATTTTTTGATTTTTTTTTCATGCTGTTCATTAAAAATTTTTGAAATTTATTTTTTTTTGAACTCAAGGAGTGTTCTCTGCATTTAGTGCAGTGGTAATGCTTGAGACGGCAAGACCCAGAAGTTCGATTTCATTCGGGACCTGTTTTTTGTTTGTCGAAACTGAAAATTTTCGAATATTCTGGACTTTCGTGTCTGCTAATTTTTGTCAGCTTAGGTCTCGCAAAAAGGTTAGGTTTCTTTCTAGCATTTTGAAAGCTTTTTCTAATGGTGCAGGTAATTTTGTTTCCGGAATTTTTGTCCTTTTTAGTAGTTTTTTTTTAAAAAAAGTTGGACAATTTTTTTTCAGTTTTTTTATTTGTCTTCTAATCATAGTCATAAATCTTTGTATCGCAAGTGATGCGAAGCTCCCCTTTGCCTCTGTGTTGACTGAGCGAATGTTAGCTAATAAGATTGAATAAGAAGTGGATATGCCGGGAAAACTATTGAAAAAAGTTTGGCGTCTAGCCAAGGAAAGTTAAAAAATTTCCGCCTTCAAAAAAGCCTTGGATTTTTTTAGTTTCGCGTTCTTCCAAGTAAAATGCGTTGTCCCAGAGCAAATCCAGTATGATTTTCTTCTAACGTCACTTTTTCATCTACGAAGAAAAATAGACTCGCTTTGGTATTCTGGTAATTAGTATCGCTGTGGATGGTTTTTCTGAATTCGGCACCCTACGAGAAATAACAGCGAACAACAATTGGCTCTTTTGCATTGTTGGATCGGTTTAGAAGTCTCTTTGCAGCAGGGTTGGCAAAATGTAAGTTAAAAACAAAAATAACAAACTAACTGTTATTTAGCAAAAAAAACATGTTATTTTTGTTAAATTGTTAATTAAAAAAACATATCAACAAGAGTTGAGTTTCTTGAACAGAAACGCCAACTTTCCGGCTTTCTCAACGCCGAGTTGAGCACGAAGCTTCCCATACGTCAGGTGAGATTTATCGCTCTGTAGTTTGTCAAGTGAAACTGCAATTGGTTTGAAAAAAAAAATTTCATCCGTTCGGGATTCGCTACAATCGTTTCGGAACAAGCATGCAGTATAGTTGCGTTGTGTTTTTCTAAGAATTACTCATATTTCTAAGAAATAGCTAACATCACTGTTAGAAATTATAAATAACACTGTAAGTTAAATTCAATGTTAAATAACAATGTTAAATAACATGCCAACCCTGCTTTGCAGTGCAAATGTTTTTTGTCTACATCTGTCGCAGTTGCATTAGAAATACTTTATACCTTCCTCAAGGTTGTCGAGTCTATTATAAGATGATTGGGTTTTCTGGTTCTGACGTTTCTCTCCAAAAACTGGCAACAATTTCTTCTTTGACTCCTTTCAAAGTCTCGTCGATGAGATTGTCCAGCATCATGTTATATTCTGAAAGGCGTTCTTAATAGTAGTTGCTAATATAGACTCGTGTGAATCTGTACTGTTTGCTTTTATCTTGGTCGCCATATAATTATAATTGTCTGCTTCATTGCTCATTTCTTCACACGGACTTGGTGATATTCGGCCTCTTTTTTTGGCACCGCTATCGTGTTTGATCAAGTTATCGGAGTACTGGGATATCTGGATTTTTTTCATCACTTATATCATTAGTTTCACGATTTTGTTTCTAATGATTCATTTTCAGCCTCTATGTAATAAGTTTATCACAATGTTAAGGCTAAGAAGTCGAACCGACCAAAAAATTTTATTCTAATTTTGAAACAAGTGCAAGGATTTGATCTAAACTACAGTGCTGATATAAATTAACCGGACAAAACGCGTTAAACTTGAAATTTAAAACGCGTTTTTCTCTAATTGGGTTGAGTTTAGGTGAAAACTTATTAAGACAAAACTTGCTTAAAATTTTAGCAGAATTAATATGGTGTAATTTGTTTTGCAAAATTCGGGCCCAAAATTTTACCCCAAAAATGGGTCATTTTGACTTTTCTTAGTTAATCAGACATTACGCCAAAAATACCCAGTCGATCACAGACATAATTATATCAAAGTGAGCCCCTTACGTAGCTCAACAAACTTTGAAAAGGGTATTTTCTCCAAAAAAAGTTGCATATTGTTTAAAAATTGTTTTTAAATAAAAAGTTGGTATTTTATATAGTAAAAATGACCTTTTTGTCTATCAAACAAAAATAAATTAACTTATACAATATTTTGGAGAATATACCCTTCTTAAAGTTTGTTAGGCTATGTAAGGGGCTCACTTTGGTATACTTATGTCTGAGATTGACTGGGTATTTTCGGCGTAATTTTTGATTAACTAAGAAAAGCCAAAATGACCCATTTTTGGGGTAAAATTTCGGACCCGAATTTTGCAAAACAAATTACACCATATTAATTCTGCTAAAATTTTAAGATAGTTTTGTCTTCATAAGTTTTCACCTAAACTCAACCCAATTTGAGAAAAACTCGTTTTAAATTTCAAGTTTAGCTCGTTTTGTCCGGTTACAGGCTGATTTAAATTATCCGGACAAAATGAGCAAAACTAAGAATTTTCAAACACGTTTATCTCAAATTGGGTTAAGATTAGACAAAAAGTGACCAGAACAAAAATTGTTTAGAATTTCATCAGAATTAATATGATGCAATTTTTTGCCCAAAATTCTCAACCTAAAATTTACCCCAAAAATGGGTTATTTTGGCTTTTTTCAATTAATCAAAAATTACGCTGAAATTACTTTGTTAATTGATGAGAAATATATATCACAAAAAGCCTCTTACACACTCCAACATAGTTCTGCAAGGGTTGAATCTCCAAAAACCTGTATACGAGAAAATATTTTTGCTTGATAGTCAAGAAATGAGATTTTTACAATATAAAATTTTTTGCTTAAAAACAAATTTTAAACAAATCGCGCTAGTTTTTCGGGATGCAACCCTTCCTTTGTTGGGTGTGTAAGAGGCTTCTTGTGATATATATTTCTCATCAATTAACAAAGTAGTTTCAGCGTAATTTTTGATTAATTGAAAAAACCCAAAATAAATTTTAGGTTGAAAACTTAAATAAATTTCAGGTTGAAAACTTTGGGGAAAACAATTGCATCACTTTAATTATGATAAAATTCTAAGCAACTTTTATTCTCTTCACTTTTTGTCTAATCGTAACCCAATTTGAGTAAAACGCGTTTGAATTTTCAAAATTTGTTCGTTTTGTCCGGTTAATTTGAATCAGCACTGTACTGTTAGAGCAAAACTGACGTTTTTTTTTGAATTCTAACCTGTTGACACTTTCCTACTGTTAGCTACGTTATTTTTATTCACAAATATGTTTAGTGAAGCCAACTGATCGCAATATTGGCGATGATATTTTGACAGAGGCAGACGATGGAACCACGATGATCAAACGAGCACCATGTATGTATTATTCACTACGAAGTTTTCCATCTTGAGATGCATTTTTTAAATAGTTTTTTCCCGGTGTAAAATTGGGCGAAATCAACAGCTTCGGACAAAATTTTGAACTGCACTTTTAAGTGGATGATTTTTTTTTTTTGCGTTGCCTTAGGCGAAGAACGGAAGTAGAATAATACAGGTTGATTGTCTTTGTTTGTTTAAGGTTATCACTCGTCTAAATTTTATCTCCTAATTAGGTCTAAAGATAGCAAAAAACGATCTGCTGATGTTGAGTTTGGCATAAGATGCGTGCGAAACATAATATAAATGGGAAAATTATAATTGCATAATCTTTTTTAGATTCCGACAACACCCACATGTACCTGACTGCATCCGAGGAACGGTCATTCAGTTCAACGGCGAATCGGCACACAATTACTTTTCTCAGTTAGACGTCCTTTTAAACTACAATTTCCCAAATGTTCATAAGTAAAGTTACCAGTATTCTCGAATTTTTGAGGCATAAGCTAATTTAATTGCGTTGATAATTGAGATTTTTCAAAGTTGTTTTTCTTACTGCCTATTGTTTTTTAGTGTTCTCGATTGATTAGTTATTTATCGCTGGGTTTGAACTCAATCTTGAGAAACTGATTTCAAAAAATTTTGTGGAAAGCCCTAAAAAAACGTAGTAATTGGTCCTAAAAGCATCATAGTTTGATTATTTTGATTTTTTTCAAATCATTATCTGAACTCAAAACGCAAACAAAGAGAGAGCTAAAATATACGTGGAATTATGATCAGAAACGTGATAATGCGAAAACTGACTCAGTGGTTGTTTCAGTACTCATTTCGATGGCAGTGGCGAGTGTGGTATTGATTGGAGTGCTGGGACTGGTGTACCACAAGTACAGCAAAAAAGAGCTAGCATTCGTTCCCCCTAAGAGCTCCAGTCGCAAAGTGTCATATGGCTTCGATGGAGCAGACGATGTAAATATATAGTTTCCCTGCTGATTTTTACTGCTATTATTGTTCCGACGACAGAAACTAGTGGTCGGAACAATTTTTTTTTTTGAGGTTTGACTTTTATAGTTTTTTTAAGTTCTGTTCATTTCCTTTGTTAAAAAAGCACGCCTCTCTATCGAACAGCAGAAGTGTGACGATCACGATGAGCATGATCGACTTCTAGTTTCGAAAATGGAGTTTAGTTATTAGATTTTCCAGCGAGATCCAGTTTTCTCAAATCGGGTTACTTTTGCGAAGCTAGTGTATTAGTACGAACCTTCTTTTTTCAACCTAAGTCACAAATATTGGTGCGGCTTTTTTTATGGTGCGGCACCCCAATAATGGTGTGGCTCTTTACAGCTTTTTAATAGCATGTGCTTTGACATTCGAATAGTAATAAATTAACACAGTTGATGCATTTCTAATTCATCAAACGAACCGAAAAAAGCTATTTGTTTCAAACAACATCACAATAATGAAAACTCGATTTCAGAAATTTTCTAAGTCTATATCTCGCATTTTTATGAAAGGCATATATTATACAATGTGGCTTTATGTTTTGCGGTTTTTGTTACATGCAAAGTTGGTGTGGATGCCTTCAGTTTGTTATATTCCAAATTATTACTTGTAAAATTGAGTCTATTTGTGTTCGGTGCTACTTTTGCTGAATGGCGTTGGCAATTTATTAACATATGTTCTATAGCTGCTTTATTTGTGACTAGTGTTTGTCAGTTGTTAAGCTTGAGTGGATAGTGCGTGAGACTCAAAATTTCTTGATTGCAGTAAGTCGCAGATTCGAATCCTACACGTAGACGAGTTTTTGTTAATTCTAGGCTTATTTCTACTTTTTCTTATTTCAGTTGATAGAGCTGCTTTTTGATCGTGTTCTCGCAAGTGATTGCGAAGCACAGCTTCGCCTCTGTGTTGAAAACGTGTCAATCATAATTTGTTCTCGAAATTAGAAGACTTTTAAGGCCATCTATTTTTGTCTTCGGTTGACTTGAGTCCTTGACACTTTTCAAACCGGCCATGTTTCTTATTGCGACAGGAACTTTCTGTGCTACTTGCACAACAACCGACTATTCTTGTTTCACTTGTATTTTTTTCAAACTATTTTTTTCCGGTTATTTCGAGTTGAAATTGCGCTGGCGGAATTTTTCGGTTGCGTTCGTTTTTTTGACACATTTTTGCGTTTCGATTTTTCTCACTCAATTTAATAATCACACGAGCGTAGCGTAGCTTAGTGTGATAGTACGATGCAAATTTTTTATAACCTAAGTCGCAAATTAAAGTGCTATTTTTGTGGCACTTTTGAATAAGTAGGTTGCATTAGCACTATATGTACATGTGCTTTGACATTTGATAAGTATAAACTTAAGGATTGATGCTTTTTTTAATGCAGCAGATGAACCGAAAAAAGCTATTTGTTTCATACAACAGTATAATAATTAAAATCCCACTTTAGAAAATTTTCACCTCGATATACTTCGCGAGATTGTTGAAATGCATAATCTATACACCATTTGGTCTAATACATTCTAATTTCTTTTATGCAAAGTTAGTGTAGTTGCCTTTAGTCTGTTTAATTCCAAACTTTTAAAATTTGTGCAAAATTTGAGTTTTTGCATTTTAAAGCTCCTGATTTTTTCTGCTTTCTCGCTCGTGTTTGCGAAGAGCAGCTTCGCCTCTGTGTTTAAATTCGTTTGCGGAGAAATTAATAATAGTTTAATATGTTTGGGCGAGCTACATCATTTAATTTTTTTTAAATAGCGTGACTCGCTAAACTGTCTTTGCAAATATTGATTCAGGATAGCTCTCGAAAAATATAGTGTAATGAGAAAAGCGGTTGTTTTTCAGATGGACGAGAAAGAGCTTGCGCGGAAGACTCAAATATATCACTACCAGCATCAGAAACGGATGATTGCGTCCATGGACAGAAGGTAAGCTACCGCAATAATCAAGCAACCGTAATAGACGGACGCACTGCAGAAGGCTTATTTCCAAGGTTTTTGCCGTTGTAATTATACAAAACACGAAAATCGATTTTAGCAGGACGTTTTTACTCAATCTAAGCGTAGTGAAGTCGCAAATAAAAGTGCTCATTTAGTGGCACTTTTAGTATATTTCAATTTAATCATATTTAAACAATTGTATGGCATATGTTGCTGCTTTTTTGGCTAGTGTTAAGTCCTGTTTGAAAAAAAGTGTATTGTGACATGAAAATGTATGGGATGTTGTTTTTCGTTTGTACTACTGTACTGATTTTCAAAAAAATGGTACCATCGGAAAATCCGACTGTTCTTCTTTGTGACCGCTTATTTCGATAATCTCTTTTCGTTTTTATCCACGGCCTTCGAAAGTTTTAGTAGGAGAATTTTACACCTATTTGTTTTGAATTTTGCTTTTTCTCAAATATTAAATGCACAAATCTAAGATGAATGTTTCAATCAAAAAGAGCAAATTATTGGGATCTCACCTTATTGAGCGGCTGTTCCCTTAAATTGGTAGAAAAAAAAGTTATTGCCTCTAAAAAAAGCCCATTTTTGGACATTGTTTGATTTTTAAAAATTTTTGAGTTTAAAATTTTTGGCCTGCTAATTCGGAGATTAAGTGTTCAACCGATAAAAAGCAGTTATGAGATTCTTACGTGCGCAAGCGGCTATGCCTAGCGTTTCCAAAAAGAATATGGCCTTCCAATTTTTGAAATTTTGCCCGTTTTTTGGAAATTTTTATTTTTCAAAAACTAACCTGCTGATTCTGATGTTGCTAGTTCATTCATAGTAACATAGTGCGTAGATTTTTCTTTTGCAATCTGCTTCACCCTGTTTTCTGTAAAAAGGCTGACATGGACTTTGGAAAACTTCCTTTCAGAATTTTTGTCACTATTGTCGAAAGCTAAAACTAAAATTTTGGGTTCAATCTAAAAAATCAGGAACCGAAAATCTTCAATCTGGGCGTGAAAAATAGAGGTTATGTATCATGCTTATGTAGAAAAATTTTATGCATATATGAAAAGTCAGATTTTTTGATCAATTTTTGGAACATTTTTCAATTTTTTTTTGAAAACTACTCAGCCAAATTTTAGATAAAGACTTCAATTAAGAGAGCGAGTTGTAATTTTCTCTTTTTAATAAGCGGTTAATCTCCTTGTAAGCAGAGAAATACTAGGGATTCGCGTAAAGTCCGTTTTTTCAGTGCAAAATATGATTTTATAAAAAAAAGAACAGGTAGATCCATCATTAGCTGGGCCACTAATTACTTCCAAGTCGTGGCGCAGATGCAAGGACGTGAGGTTCCTAACGAACAGGTCGGGTCTTCAAATCCGGAAGATTTAAATTTTTTTGTTCGAGTTTTTGCTTCATAACATTAGCAATTTGATAGAAACTGTAACTGGTTTATTGGTGGCTAGTGTTAGTGAAAATACAAGCGGTCGAAGCGCAGCTTCACCTCTGTGTGAGAATGTTGCGTTTATTTTGTTCGTCGTTAATAGGCGATCGGACGAAGACGAGCAGCAGAGCAAAGATGGGTCACAGAAGGGTGACGATGCACTGTTGCTGGACAAAGCGGTCCCCTCCGTTGCGGAAGGAGAGAAAGGAAAAGCTAATTGGTCTGCACGGGAAGAGGACAACGGTCTGAAGAGCTCACTGTTGCGCATGCGCAGTCAGGGATCTGTGGGCAATGGATCGGGATATCCTATGGGAGATAGTGTGACTGGATCAGACCAGGAAACTTGGAAGAAATCGAAGGGTGGAGTTGGAATGCGCGAGTGGAGTCAGCAGCACCGTTCGCTCGACATGGGCCGCCGAGAGCGAGAGATCGAGTACGAGGAAGTCACTCGTGACCTGGACGTCAATGTGGACTTCACAGTGTACGAATGTCCTGGACTGGCACCGGTAAGTCATACCATTGGCAATCTGAGATACGCTTATTTGGAAGTTCTATGAAATATTTCGTTTCTTTCCAAACTTATTTGAGTTTACTTCAAGTGGAATGTTAATATAGGATGTGCATATTCATTGAAAGCTGTGTTTATCTTTTGAGAGATGTTTTTTAAGAGTAATGAACGTATTTATGCTTGTCTATGTGTTAAAGAGTGGAGAGATGGAAGTGAGAAACCCGATGTTCGACAACCCAGAAGATCTCTATGCATGTGCGACCACTGATGAAGAAGAGGAGGAAGAGGAATAGATAGACTGAAGTTCATTATATTTTATTATACCTCAACAATCATTGACTCACTCATACTAATTAATCGCACATTAATCTTTGTTTCCCTCAGACCGAAGACAAACAAACTTCTATCCTCAAATTTCTCGTTGTATATTGTTTTCCTACCACCTGGGGTTTCCCATGCTGGAATCTTAATTGAGAACAATAATACTGATTATTATGTATATAGGATCTTGATTAGCTAGCACTTAAAGCGGGTGAAAGGAAAACGCATGCAATCAGCTTTAGACCGCCAGAGGTGGACATATGAAATTTCAAGTTGTCGATATCGAAGCATTGAAGTTTACCGAGAGAGCTTAGCATTTACACGAACTATTTCCAGCTCCATAAGAAGTTTTAAAGCTCATCTGTATGATGCGGTTGTTACTGCAACAGGGCTGGTTTAAATGTACAAGTAAATAAAGTTTTAAATCTTCAGTTTTGAAAAATGTCTACGAGACAACTTGATTTGTTGTGTCCGCTTTTGTGTATCCTTGCAAGCTAACTTCTTAATCGTGTTTAACCCTGCTCGTACTACTTAAAACATTGTGCAATATAGTTTTAATTATTTATGTTTACAAATTATTAGCCTAATTAAAAGCGAAAGTTTAGTGCAACTGTGTAAATATTTGATTCAAAGTTCTGTACAATTTCCATAGAACTCACCATTCCTTTTAACATTCCCCAAGCCCCAGCAGATCATTTCTCAGTAAACCATAATAACTGGTTTGCCATCAATCATTGTTGGTTTCACAGTAATGAAGTGCTCATCGATCAAAAAATATTTTGCGCTGGTTCACAAAATAACACCAATTATCGTTCTTACAATAAGATCTACCATACGATAAAAAAAATAATTCAAACTGCAAAGCTAATGTTTTTTTTTGTCTGATTTTAGCCTTAAGCTTCATGAATGTTAAAGAAGATGCAAATGCCGAAGAAAAAGGATGGTACGATATCGACCTCCGATACTTGAGAGCCCTCGTGTCGTGATGCGAAATTTCTCAGCACCATTTTTTTTTTGAAATTACATGTACATTACGTTTTAATCGGCACAATCCTCTAAGATAGATGATCTCGTTTGATGTGGTTTGAAGTATCCTATCATACAAGATTGACGGCTGGAATTCTAGTGCAAGTTTTTGTGCATAGTTTTCAACGGGAAACTTTCATCCTAACAAAATTGTCGTCGGAGTTAGCATCCTCGTTTTTAAGTTGCTGGTCGAAATGAACTCTTACCTACCTAGGTAGCGTTTTTTTCTAGGATCTATTTGTTTACTGACAAACTTTTGTGCTATAATGCTACCTATATTTGAAAGGTGAAACTATACAAAAGATCTAGGTGGATGAACACTGGAACATACTTTTTTCCAAGGCATTGTTTAGTCATTCAAGCAAAGCTCGTCAAAAGGGTGCTTTGTTTCGGAGAACGCTCGTACACAGCTTAATTTAAGATCCCAAGCTGTTCAATGGAAAGCTTAAGATTTTCAGCTCTTAAGTTTTCCTCAACGAAAAAGAAATAGAAAAAATTAAGGTAAATCTAACTCAGCTGTAAGTTAGAGCTAGAAGAATTATGAATTGCAACACAAAAATTTTTCGAGATCTTTCTGTTGGGAAAACTTATATGATGACCTAGCTAAGATCTTTAACTTTCCTCTGTGACGAAGCACTCCATTCTTGAACGCAACATTTTTGATGTTTTCTAATCCGATTAAATATCGTAGGTGTCGTAGGTTTTGCTTTACTGCTGTCTTAACATTCAATTGTCTTTTGCGGGGTGTTTTTTTGAAAAGGAACTTAATTCAAACAAGTCGAAACAAAGATAAGATAAATTGTAATTCTATTTTTTTGCGAAAATTTTTTCTTACAGCTTTTTTTCTGAATTTTGGTCAGCTAATTTGCGTTGCATCGCAAGTAGTGTGAAACTGTATTGAGAAAATTTTAATTTGACTGACATTTTTAGAAAGAATATTGATTTTTTTGGTTCAATTGCTGAGTTTTAACACAACTTACATTTTAAGTGAACATTTTAGTTATGAAATCTGGCTTTTTTCTAATCATTGTATTTACTTTACACTTTCGAGTTTTAGCGATCGTAGTGTGTTAGTACAAACCTTTTTTCTTATCTAACTTGCAAATATAAGTGATCATTTGATGCCACTTTTGCTATGATCACGATCTGTAGCATTGGAAATTACATAGTATATGCACTCTGCTTTGTGGCTAGTGTTTGTAAACTTTTAAGCGTCCGTGGCTGAGTGCTAGTGCGTGAGATTAAGAATATCTGGTTTCATGTGCGATTACGACACGTTGCCGAAGTTTAACTAATTTTAGGTTTATTTCTACTTTTTCTCATTTGACTTCATTTGACTTTTCTTTTTGTCTTCTGGCAAGTGTTTGCGGACCGCAGCTTTGCCTCTGTTCACTACGGTAAGTTTTGCGAAGTGTGCGTGCGTTGCCAAAGTTATTTGGTATGAAAGCAATGATTTTGTCATTTAGTTAATTGTCTTTGATTGTGTTAACATGAATAAAATAAATGGCTTATCTAAAACAGTTGTTAAATTGGGATCGAAGTTTATTTTGACATAATGCTTCAAATATTGTTTGTAAATTGCTGCATCAGCGAAGTTTTTTCCGGAAACAATTTGTTCCGTTCAAAACAATTTAGTGTATGAATCTTGAAACAGGTTACTTTGCAAAAAAGACCATTTGTTTTGAAACCTGAAAAATAAAAAAAAGTTATTTTTTGCTGGGCTATTGGCGAACTTTTGAAACCTTTTGAATTACTGATATTATGTTAAAAACTGCATAGGTTATTAATAGGTTATTAGACTTGCGTGAGCTAGAGTCTTGTAACTAAAAACTAGTCTTTTTTCCAGTGAATTTTTTTTATTTACACTTGCGATTACCAAGCATTATCAAATCGGAATGTAGACTTTTTTGTGTTTAACAATTAGTTTAGCAAAATCAGTTGAAGTTTTTTCGATGCTGCTATTACTTGTGATGCTGCTGTGCTGACTTGATCAATTTCATGAAAATTAAAAATTAACTACTGGCTACTAGGTTGGTACTCGTATTCAGGGTAGTTTCTTGGGGACTTCTTAAAGTTTTACAAAAAAAATGTTTTTTTCTCGGTTCAACTGGTGTATGCTCAAAGATTATCGGCCTTGTTTACGCTTCATACGGTTTTCTTAATTGAAATGTTTTAAATGGCATGTTTGCCTAGAATTCCTGCTTGATAAAACAGGTATTACGAAAGTGTATGGGATTGGGTTTTTTATTTCAGTTTTTCGCTAACATTTTTGTGACCGATTTACAAGAAAGTATATCCATAGAAAGACCGCCTGCATTCTTGTAAGACTGCTCACTTCTGTGATCTCCTTTTGCTTTATCTTTTTGTCTACAGCCTTCAAAAAAGTCTATGGGTTGATTGTTTGACCGATGTTTTTGATTTTTCTTCTTTTCTCGAAAACTTATCTGCCAACAGGTTCTTAGATCAATGGAGATAATGGGTAGTGAAAAACTCCCATGTTTTAGCGGCCACTCACAATTTTTACAGAATAAGTTATCGTCCTCCGAAATGTCAAAATACCCTCCCATATCTGAGATTTTGGGTTCAATCCAAAAAATGGGTTGATGGAAACTGTTTTGCTTACGCAAATGAGCCCTATTTTTTGTCAGAAAAAACTATGGCCCTAGGACAAATCAAAATTTTATTTTTTTCATCGTGTTTTGAAAATTTTTGACGTTTTTAGAAAACTACCCTGCAAAACCTTGGTTTTTGGGTTCCAACGAAATCTTTGCTTGAGAGAATTTCATCTGCAAAAGTGGCTACGCCCAATTTTTTTTTGAACAAATTGCTATGGTTCTTGAAAACGTCAACTTTCTGATTTGTTCACCGTTTTTTGGATGTTTGATAACTATCCTGTCTAATCTGATATCATAAGGTTTAATCGACACAACAGGTAATCGGAAGCTTAAGTTATAATCTGCTACGCCCAGTTGCTTTCAGAAAGAAGTTATGGCCTGCAAACCAGTGAAAATTTTGAAGTTTTTTGGAAAACAACTAAGGTTTTGGGTTAAGTGCAATTTTTGAAGTTACGGATTTCGTTCCACATCACTTAAAAAATAACAAATTCATAAAAACCGAAACACGTACCTCCAGCTTTAACTGGGCCCTAGGTGTCCTTCACCGTGACATGCGAAATTTTTCGTTCACCAATTTTCTTTCAACATATTAATCTCTTTCGACTTATATTTTTTATGGTTGAATTGTATCGCAAGTGGTGCGAAGCTCGGCTTCACCTCTGTATAAAATGTCAATCTTAAGGGATACTTCAAATTCAACGTGCTTTTATTTGATGTAATTTTTTTCTATGATAATCAAGTTTGAAAAATGTTCTTTTTTTAGTTTTCTTTGTTAACACATTTTCAGAAAAATTCTATTTTAAACGAAAACTGTCATCAACGTTTAAATGCATTCGATCCCTTTTGAATGTGTAATCGATCCTCTACCAGGGTCAATGATAATGTGCGAGGACTAGTTCTCAGTAGACAGTGAGCTTTTTATTTAATACTGCATGGCTGATTTCGACAGTGCCCCATTAAATAGCAGTGCCCTGTTAAAATTCGGCAATGAAAAATGAAAAACGGCAATGCGTCGGAAAAGAGCTGCAAAAATAACTCGTTCTGGTATTTGGGGAAACGGACTACTGTCATTTGTAAAATTGATAGGCCTGAAATTAAATTTTTTCCCTAGTTTTTTGTTCTTTTTTCGCTTTCAAGCTTCATCCGGTATAAATAGTTTCGACTTGCTTTTATTCTGCTGTTTTTTTATTGTGTCTCATTTCAAAACAAAAAATTGATGAATTGATAAATTTCACTGCTTACAAGGTTTCATTCTTTGAAATTTAATTGCTGAAATGTTTTTTCATGACAACAGTTCTTAGGGCTTTTTCAGTTTTTGTCTCAATGGACGTCTACGCATTTGTTGTCGCCTGAGTGCGCGCTTGATTAATACTAAAAGTTCATTTTTTTTACTTGTACTTGTGTATGTGTTTTTGACTGTTGTTCCAAAACTTCTTGCTTTTTTTCGAAAAACAAGTTCTTATTTTTGACTTAATATTTCCGTCTGATTTTCTAATCACTAGGTGGCAATTCTGTGCTTGTGTTGCATCCCACTGATGTAAAGCTCTGCGTCGCATCTGCGTTTACTTTACTAGTGATGAGAAACATCTGAATTTTAAAAATTAAGGCACTTAGATGAGTTTTAAAAAAACTTTTAGTTTGAAGTTCGAGTAATGACTGGAGAAGCGTAATTTTAATGCAACACTTTAACTTCTAATACGTTTCATACTGATAAATTAATTTGCAGCAAAAACATTTGAATCCAAAATTTCTCCTCTCATTTGGCGCTTAGAGCAAAAAGAAATCGCAAGTACAGTGCTGATTTAAATTAACCGGACAAAACGCGTTAAACTTGAATATTAAAACCCGTTTTTATCAAATTGGGTTGAGTTTAGGAGAAAACTTATGAACACAAAACTTGCTTAAAATTTTAGCAGAATTAAAATGGTGTAATTTGTTTTGCGAATTTCGGGCCCAAAATTTTACCCCAAAAATGAGTTATGTTGGCTTTTCTTAGTTAATCAGAAATTACGCCAAAAATACCCGGCCGATCACAGACATAATTATACCAAAGTGAGCCCATTACGTAGCCCAACAAACTTTATGAAGGGTGTTTTCTCCAAAATTTTGTATAAGTTAATTTATTTTTGTTTGATAGACAAAAAAGGTCATTTTTACTATATAAAAAATATCAAATTTTTATTTAAAAACAATTTTTAAACAATTTGCAATTTTTTTTGGAGAAAACACCATTCATAAAGCTTGTTGGGCTACGTAATGGGCTCACTTTGATATAATTATTTCTCTGATCGGCCGGGTATTTTTGGTGTAATTTTTGATTAACTAAGAAAAGCCAACATAACCCATTTTTGGGGTAAAATTTTGGGCCCGAAATTCGCAAAACAAATTACACCATATTAATTCTGCTAAAATTTTAAGCAAGTTTTGTCTTCATAAGTTTTCTCCTAAACTCAACCCAATTTGAGAAAAACGGGTTTTAAATTTCAAGTTTAACGCGTTTTGTCCGGTTAATTTAAATCAGCACTGTACAGTTGAACGTAATTGACATTGGCTGTCACATATGAGTGGGCAAAGCTTTTAAAATCTTTATTTTATGTACAAATATTTCACTCTAAAGAGCAAAAGCCGTATTCAATGTTTCGTGTGAAATCACATTAACCTTATTGATATTTGTTTGTTCTCATACTGTAGGATAAAATCTTTCACAAACAACAGCCCACACTTTTTCAAAAAAAACTTCAAACTAGAAATTTCGTAGCCTTAAAAAAGAGCAACGTTTTTTCTTACAAACTTAATTTAAATCCAAAAAAGTTAGTACGTTGGCGAGTCTTTAAATGCAGTTTATCCCTAAAATGTTGCAACTTAACCTGTGGGTATTCTAAGCAACTTCTGATCTTCTAAGCAACTTTTGATCTCTTCACTTTTTGTTTAATCGTAACCCAATTTGAAAAAAAAGCGTTTGAAATTTCAAGTTTCGTTCGTTTTGTCAGGATAGTTTAAATCAGCTTTTAATACTAATTTTTGGCTGGTGTTATTAGACTGCAATTACAAGAGCTAAATGCTTAAGTGTAAAAGTGAAAACATTTAACCCATCAAAATGAGGCGTTAAGTTGCGTTCAATAATTGAGGCCTCAAATTGAGGTGTGAATTTGAGCTTTGAAAAATTGCGTTTTTTAAGTTTCCGACTTGACAGTGTATATGTCAGAAAACATGCTTCTTAATTGGACGCATGGTAAATTTGATAGGGTGTCAAAGGCGCTATTGAGAAAAATTGGACTTGGTTCTCACAAAATGTACATAGTGAAAAGGTACCTTAGAGGGGACTCTTTGATTAAAAAAATTGTGCTCAAGAATTGATGGGGGTGAGGCAGACGAAAAAGTTCTCAGTGATTTCGAACAATAATTTTGAAAACAATTCATGTTCCAACCACAAAAAAAAAGAAATTGAAGACATTTTTATGCGCGTCGCCTGTCCAAAATTCAGTAATTTTACCCCAAACAACCACAAAAACTTAGAACAAAGAATTGATAGATAAGTGGTCGGAACATTCTATGCTACTGACACAAAAACCGATATACATGCTGTAAATTATATATAAAATTTTAGCACAAAAGTGAAGCTGCACTTTGCAAAAAAAGCAAAAATCACAAAGGCAGCTCTAAAAGTCAAACAAGGATAACTGGTTACTATGCAAGTGGCACAGAATGTTTCGACCAGTCTTAAAAAAAATAAAAAAGTTTTTTTTTAATTAGTGTCGTTTTTTCGGCGCGGTGTGATAAAAAGATCTAAACGAAAAAATAGAACCTAGGCATATTTGAGAGTCATAGAAAAAGAAGTCAATTGGAAAACAGTTTTTGAAGAAAAATGACTGGAGAAACGAAAAAAAATTTAAAAAATTTTTAATCATTTTTTTCAAATTTTCAACTTTTTAATTCCCAGAGTTTTCAACTTTTTAATTCCCAAAGTTGCGCTAAAAATTTTTCCAAAAACTACCTTTACCTGACTAAAAATCAGTTTTCACGGCCTAAATTAAGCTCAAATAAGCTATTGCTACTACTAACTATCTTAATAGTTATCTCGAAATTAGACTAAAAAAATTCAAACCGGTTTTTCTCGATACTTATATTTTTAAAACTTTATTAATCTTGTTCGAATCACGACTGAAAGGACTTTAATATGAAGCCTGACCGATGATTATTTGTGGTAGCTCATTTTGCGTGGGGAAAAAATAAAACACACCCGAATCCTAAACTGCTCCCCATTTTCAATTTAAAAAAAGTAAAAATAAGTCTTGAATAATCAAATTTATGCCAGGTATCGGATTCGAACTTTTAACTTCGAGAGTCTCACGACCTCGCATCTGCGCCATGGGCTCTTAAAATTTTGCTAGCTTGCTTGTGTTATTACTGCATGCAAAGCAACCGGCTGTCCTTGTTTAAATGTAACTTTTGCTTTTTATCCTTTTGCCCTGATCTGCCTAAATAGCATCTTCTGCATAACGATATATCTTTTAATAGGTTATCTAGAGGTGATTTCAACTCCCGATTGAAAAAAAGCTAGTCAAACAATTTCTTACTTGTGTAACAACCATTTCACGCGTCTAGAAATTTGTTTAAAACTCTACAACTAGCATTTTTTCGGTGTATGAAAAAGTTTGACAGATTTTAGGTTTATCTTACCATATAAAACAACAAAAATATTTCTGGCTTCTCACAAAACACACATTCGGATTTTTGTTTCTGTTGTGTGGAAAACCTGGACTTTGTTTTTGGTGCATAGAAATGATTTTGCGAGAAAAAAAAGATAAATTATTTTCCCCAATTTTGGAATCATAGAATGAAACTACATGACTAATAATTTTTCAAGAACTCCAAATATGAAATTGTATGACAAGCATGTATCTTGTATGGAGGTCAATGCAGGCTGAAAGCTTGAGGACGTTTTAGTTGATACAAAATTATCTGCCAGCCAATTTTTAAATTGAAATTGATATATTCATTGGAATATCTAATAGGAACGCGCTGATTATGTATTATAACAAGGTAGTGTGATCATCCACTTGCTGCAAGTACAGTCAAAGCTTCCAGGTGTGTTTGTGCAGTCAATTGACGAGCTGGATGAAATGCATGCATCTACTGCTGAGATCTCTTCACATTCATCGATGTCTGAAAATTAGTCCATCAGTTTTCGTTCATCGATGATTGAAAATTAGAAAAATGATTGAAACCAATTTTTTTTCGAAGCATAAAAAAAAACTTTTTGAAAATGGTTCGAGGCTTCATCAATGGTACATTTAGTAAATGCATTTCCGAGTGCAAGTCTTATTGAAGCTATTAAAAAAAACTGAAAAGCAATTACTACAAATAATTTCAATAGTCTTACCGATGCAGTCAGTTTGAGAATTAGCAGGCGACACAAAACCAGCATTACACTGGCAGCTGTAGCTTCCTAGTAGATTGGTACAGTCTGAATTGGTTCCACAGAGGCCTGCGTTGCACTCATTTACGTCTTTAAACATAAAAAATTGACTTTTATGCTCAATCGACGAAAGTAAATAGAGCGACGCCCCTTCGTACATTTGAAGTTTCTTCCACAAACATTAGCGTGATTGCATTTGTCAAAAGTTTAAATAGATAAAATTGAAAACAAATTACATCAGGATTTCAAGTAACATAAAAATTGCAACTATTCCTGGGTCAAGAATTGAACTATGAATTAAGAAACCTGTGCAATCATCGTGAGATCCAGAAATTGACATAAAACCGTCAACGCACTGGCAGTCATAAGTTCCTGGTAGGTTTAAGCATCTGGAGTTGCCTCCACAAGCACTTGCGTCGTCACACTCGTTGATGTCTTTAATAGCAATATACTTCTTCATCTAATGTCTGATTTTCATTGCAAGAACTTGTCGCTGGCTTTTTTGTGAAATTTACCAAAATTTTGGTCTACAATTAAGAGTATAGTCTTCAAAAAAAAGATATCACTGCAACAAATATTGGCGCAAAGGCAAAGCAGAGCTTCGCATCACTTGTGAGGCAAACCAAGCGAAGAAATTGAGGCGGAGGAAAAATGCACATCAAAAAACTATACTTTATTCGTTTGTCTCGAATAGTAAACAATTTGACTAAATACATTACAAAAAACACTATCAACACGGTTAAATTAGCATTCAGAAAAAAACTATTGAGTGCCAGCTAAGCTGTCAAAATTTAGTGCGTAGACAACCGTTGTTAAAAATAAACTACCATAAAACAATCTGAGCTATAAATTCTGCAACTCGAATTCTTCCTCCTGAAGCACACTCCTTTCGCTCTCATAAAAACTGTCAAAAAATAATGTCAAAAATTAATATCAGATTTATCCAAAACTAATTCAGCCGAACAAAACCTGAAACAGAAGAAAAATATTACGCAGAGGCGAAGCGGAGCTTTGCATCACTTGCGATACAACACAAACAGAAAGAGCATCATAAGTAAAAAAAAAAAAGAGAAACGTTGAAACAAACTAGGTATCGCGAATTTAAATTTCGTGTGTCTCGACTCGATAGAAGTTCATTCTAGACAAACATCTCAATATTAAATTAGCAATTAAAACTTAAAAAGAGGAAACAAAGCCTATAACCTTTGTGCAGTACAACCATTTAAACCGGAAAAAGTAATTTTATATAAAAATCTATAAAACCCTAAGTCACTCTTGAAACTACAATGAAAAACACTTTCACTCGCATCTACAATAAATGTTGCGGCAACAAAGCCGACAACTTTTAAGCAAACATCAGTTAAGCCGGAAAAAAAAAGGAAAAACTGAAAAGTTTAAATTTCCCGCTGAAACTACATTGCACAACACTTGTTTTTGCAAATTCATTAAATTTTTTCTAAGAACACAAGAAAAGAAAAAACCGTGACGTGGCAACGAAGCCGACAATTTTGAGCAGGTACCAGTTGAGCCAAAAAAAGTAATTTGGGAAAACAAAAATTAAAAGTTTCACGTCCCCGCTGAAACTACTTTGAACAACACTTGCACTTAAAACATCAACAAAATTTGCGAACAGAACAAGAAAAATCCATGATGTGGCAACTAAAATGACAATAATTGACAAGTAAGACAAACGAAAGTACGACAGTTCAATTTTTACTGGAAAAATGTTTCAATTGCATATGTAGTGAAAAAACAAGTTCCGGCCGGCACTCGAACCCCTGGCATTAGAGAGCAAAAGCAACGGCGTTACCTCTAGACAAAACAAGGAACGAAACTGTCAATTGATCAGGTTCAATACTAAAGCAAGTAGGAAAAGCAAGAACAATTTGTAAAAAAAACTTGTTAATGGGAAAAAGTTTAGTTCCCGATTACAAGACACTTGCTTTCGCAGCTGCAAAGAAAAAATCAATGAAAAGACGTCTGTAATAACAAATCAAGACACAAAATTATTTATCAATAATTTTCTAATAACACTTGTGAAAGCAAATGTCTTGTAAGTCCGTTTGCTTTATTCAAAAATTTGTATCTATTGCAAGAACGCTGCATTTGTACCGGATGCCAGAGGTGAAAAAAACACATTGCACGCATACAAAAATTTAGCTTTGTAAACTAATCGATAGAAAATGAGAAAGACTTCGCACAAAAAATCGAAATCTTATTTGTTGAAACAAATTGATCCACCGAAATTTTCATCTTTGTCTTGGTTTTGTCTGAAATAAAATTCCTCCTAAGGAAAATATGGAAGGTAAGACTATCTAATGTTAATTGAATATCGAAATGAAACTGAAACATTACATACAATACCGGAGTAGACACACTTTGATCCGAGAAAAACAGTTTTCATAAAATACTTTCAAGTCCGCTCAAAATATTTTGATAACCTTCTTTTGCTCATCAGAAGATTTAAAATAAGGCCGCTATGCCGATACTATAAAATCCGAGACCTTTCAAATGGAAGAAAGAGCAAAAACAACTTAAAAAACTGATATACTGAAATCTGAGTTTTTGTAATAATGGGACAATGTGACCAGAAAGATCATTTATAAAAATTGCAGGTGGGAGGGGGGCTTAACGCAAAAAGAGCCCAATTATCTCCCAGGAAAGGATTGCAAAAAATCTGCTTCTCGCTGGAATCGAAACAATTGCCTTTTTCCTCTCAAGCATTGACATTAGTCCCTCGCCAAAAAGGCTAAATTAGCACGTGGTACACCTTTAAAGTAGTGTTGCAACACAAACGTCGTTAGCATTCGAATGTCAATCTCGCGAATGAAGGTTCGAACGTTCGAACTATTGTTGCAGCACTACTTTAAAGTCAGCTGAGAAAATGATTCACTGATTTTTCAACACAAATTGTTAGCACAAAAAATAACCTTTTCATTCCACTTTGAGAGCACTTGCTAATCCAAGTGTAGATTTGAAGTGAAGTAAATGATTTATTTCACTCCTACTACATTTTTTGTTCAGTTTAATTTTTTTAAATTAAATTAAATTTTTCAAATCGGTTAATCGTAATAATCTCATAGCGCAAAATTGAGGGGAAACCGATATTTTATTTGGTCATGGTTACGACCAGGGGCGGATCTATGATTTTCTACCAAATTGATTTTCTAAGTTTTCCAAAATCTCTATAAAAAATTATTTGAACAAATTTTTTTGCACCGCAAGCAAATTTTCCGCACCGCGCGCTCCCCTCCTCTCAAATTTAGTATATATTGGCGCCAAAGGCGCCTTTAGAAAAGTTATAGGGTCAGTCAGCCGAAAATGCATATCTCAAAATAGTGCAAAAGGGGACGCTTTGCGTCAGCAGGGGATCGAATACCTGAGGGGGAGGCGTCCGCTCCCTTAAATGCACTTCTGGTTACGACCACTGCTAATATAACCTGTACAGTCAGTGTGAGTAGTCTCAGTTGTTCTGTACCCCCTGTGACACTGGCAGTCGTAACTTCCTACAGTATTGATGCAGTCTGAATTGCCTCCACACGGTGACAAAGAATCGCTACACTCATCGATGTCTGAAAATCTAATAACTCGTGATCTAATTAACACTTAGAAAATGCATCTAGAAATTTATGCTATTAGGAATTATTTGATATAGGATGGATTTCTGAACTTCAACTAAAATTGTTGAATACAATTTACCATACAGAGACGAAGCCTAGCTTCGCACCCCTTGCGATACAACATAAATGTAACAGGGCAAAGCAACTGGGAGAAAAAGACGAAAAACGCAGAAAAATGTCTACCGAGATTTTCATGTTTTTGTCTTGAGTTTGTCGTAAATAAAGTTCCTTCTGAGATAATCATGTCAAAGAAAAACAGTAAATGCTATTTGAGCATCGAAATAAAACTTGAAAAGCGGTAACAAAGCCGACAATACATCAGCAGACTTACGTTGGGCCGAAAAAATTGTTTTCATAAGAATCTCAATCAAAATTTTTAAATCCCCCAAAAGCATTTAGATAACTACATTTTTTTGCTCATTAAATGACTCGAAATGAGTCCGAAGCTAACATAATATCAACCGAAACCTTTTAAGCCAAATAAAGGAAACAAGAGAAGAAAATATAACTAAAAAAACTGATATACTGAAAAACTGTAAATCAACAACCAACAGAAAATCAGGTGTCGAATAAAAAGGTCATTTAACATACAAACATGCTCGAAGTTTGAACATTAATTGATAAAAATACTGATTTGGATATGACTGCTAATTTGGATTTGGATATGACTACCAATTTGAGCCATCCTGCGAACAAAGTTGTTTACGGGAAAAAAAGTCCATTATCCTAGTTGCACCACCCTTGCTTATCGCAAGGGTAAATATGACAATGAACCCATTGAACTCAAGCCTTCTTTCGTTTTATTTACAAACTTCGTTGAAGTTTCATGTGATAACGGTATAGGTGGATTACTTACCAGTCGTGCTAACTCAATCTGACAAGAACAGTTTGAAAAGTTTCATAAATATTACCTTCACACGATAACCCATAAGGATCTTCACGAAAATGAAATCCAATGTCACACCCACATATGTAGTCTCCTGCAGTGTTAGTACAAAAAACGGAATTAGTTCCACATATATCAGCGTCACATTCGTTGATGTCTAAAATAGTTGGACAAACGCTCAACAAAGAATCCAATTTAATGTTCAAAAAGTTTCGCTCGCGATTTACACCACTTGAATTGTAAAATTTGAAATTACCCCATCTGCAAGGTGTTAAGATACAATTATTCTTGCGAATGAAGGTCAAAATAATTTTATTCATTGAGCATGATATGATACTGGATTGTGTTCAGTCTTCGATTATTACCTTCGCATTTGGCACCGTAATTTCCATCATCAAAATTGAATCCTTCTTCGCATTGACAAGAATAGCTTAGATCTGCGTTGGCGCAGCTGGTATTTTGCTCGCCACAGAAACCCAACGTGCACTCATTGACATCTGAATCAAAAAGGTTATCATTATTGAGATTTTGAGATTTTTCAAAATGAGTTTCTTGAAAATGAGAATGTCAGACGCACGGAATGCGCAAAAGTTTCTCAGCCAATCAACGTATTTTATATAGTCAAAAGCTAAATGATTCTCTAGTTTTTGCTTAGTTTTTTCAAACTCTAATTGTTGCCTGGCAATCTTTATTTGCAAGCTTTCGAGGAGTTGGCGTGAGGGGTTACCCCCATCCAATCCTTTAAGATATTCGAGTTAGAAACTCCTTTAATCAATGCTGAATCTTTCGCTATTTAGAGTTCAGATAACTTTTAGTTGACCTGCTTAACGGTAGTGCGGTGCTGTACCTTTGCTGAGGAATGAACTGAAAAATTGTTGATTTGAATATAAAGCAACTGGTTTAGATTTGTTCACAAACAGTGGTGCTTGTCGACATCTGTGAACTCACTGTGTTCATTGTTGAAATATGTTGTTTTAAAGAGTAACTGCAGTTAATTCTACTCGATTTAAAACCTTTACGCACACTGAAAAAAGTACTGACGTTTATGGGCGTACTTAAACTCTTGAGCGGCTCCTACCTAACCCTCAAATCTAAGCTGCATTTTAGCCCATGTTTTAAAGCTAGAAACAAGCAAGACTGCTCGTATCAGGGCGAAGCTAATACGACCGATTAGCTTGCCTCACTTCAGTTTGGAACAATTTTGTTGTGCGGAATAATTTGCCACGCATAAATAATTCATGCTATGCTCTCAGCATAATGAATAAATTCTTCAAAGTGCGCATAATTTAGTCCAGAACATGGCAAATTTGGCAATTTTCAAACCCCCAGAACTTTACAAAAAATAATTGGAGGTAAAATAGTTTTATATGTGACCTCAGGAAGTCGATATCTTCAATGGGGTAAAAAAATGTTATTTGAAAAATATTTTTCGATCGGCGAAAAAATGATCACAGGTGAAATATCGGCTCAAGTTAACATCCTCCTCCTCCCCCCCCCCCCAATATACCAAGTTAAGATCCTCCAACACAGCGTTCATTTTAATTTAAATCTATTTAGCGCTGCATGTAAAATTTAAAGTGCTCCTATTCTGATTGGCTGAAAGTTCGAACTCAGAACCAAGTTAACATCCTCCCCCCTAAATGGATTTGGGGGGAGGATGTTAACTTGGTCCGAAATATCCTCCTTTCAAATTTAATCTCAGGACAACAAAGTTTTTTGAATGATATAAAAATTCACCTCAAAAATGGCTGGTTAAAAAATCGAAATTTGTCGAATTTGTCTGAAGAAAAAACGACTACGAGCACAAATATTCCCCGTTACTTTCGTTACGAAAGTCGGAACAATAAAAGTCTATTTGTAGAGCCATCGGCAGAAAATGTTTGCACACATTCTTCCTCTTATCAAATATTACGAAAACACACAACAACAAACTCAACAAGACTGCTCGTATCAGCGCAAAGCCCTGAATGTTCCGACTGCCTTTTAAGGTCTATGGAGCAGTAATAACATGAAAGCATTAAGTGTAATAAAATATAATGATCTTCGGCATATTTGTTTACTGATCAATTTCTACAAAAGGGTAACCCTTAATTTTCTTCCACGTTTTCTTCAATTCTAATCAAATATCATTGCAACATTACCAATAAATGCAAATCACAGAAAAGCTTCTAGTTACATGCCGCCCGGGTCGAGGTCGGGGACTTATATTGCGAGCATTGCGACTCAAAATGGGTTTGTTACGACTATTGCGAACCAAGTCAGGTATGCTGCGACCAGTGCGACTCAAAATAGTTATGTTGCAACTTTGTGCGAACAAAGCAATATGTGCGATTTTGCGCGATCCAAAAAAAAGTACGTTGCGACTATTGCGACACAAATTGGGTATGTTGCAACTTTGCACGACAAAAACGTTTGAGCGAGTTTGCCCGACCCAAATATAACATATTGAGACTTTGCGCAACTCTAAAACAAGGTTCGCAAAATTACTCAAGGTTTGCAATCGATGTTTCGACCGACTCAACCCAGGTCTGATATGCTTCGACTGACCCAACCCAAGGTGTCTATCCCGCGCCGAGGTTTTGGCTTTCCCGGACCGAGGATCACCATTTCGACCGCGGTTAAGGGCGACTTTTCGTATAGATGTTTGTAAGAAAACTAAACTTCGATATTATGATCAAGAGATCAATCTACAATCTTTTAAATGTAATTGTACAGCTCATTGCATATATCAAAACTTTTTAGAAAAACTGAGAGTGATGAAAGAAACAGATACAGCTGATTGACAGCTTTCGAAGGCTCCGAAGTGAACTCGATCCATACACCCGATTATAGGAGCGTGCACGCAAAGACGAACGAATGGCACCAACCGATGTCTCCAAGCCTTTGAAGTTCAAACAAGCCAAGGAGAGATCAGCAAAAACAGTCAAGTATCTCACAATCAAAACATAGTAGTCAGGAATTAATTAAATTTTTCCACGTCTTGCAAGGGTTCCTTCAGATTTTTCTGTTTATTATTCATAAATGAAGGAATTAGACAAAAAAAAATTCAACATTCAATCTGATAAACTTAGGCATATTCGGCAAGAACTATGAGGATTTTCCTAGTGTTAACCGGTACGCCAAAAATTTTAAGAATTAAGTGCAGTATCTGATGATTGTTTTTTGTCATTGAGTCTCTCAATTTTCCAACGATCTGGGTCAAAAGGCAAAAGTCAATACTGCAAAAAAAAAACATTTAGATATGTAGCATTGCAAATGCTGAATCAAAAGGCTTTTGTTTACAATGATTACTTTAGACCTGAGTGGACTCTTTTCGACTTTCAACTAGTTCATATCTCAAAAATAGAATGCCTTTTTACATCAACAATTGAACCAGATTATAACTGAACGCTAAAGTTACCCTTGTCGAGATAATTTTGAGTTAATACTGAACGTTAAAATGAGCTGAACTAAACTTATAGCTTTAAAAAATCAAACCCAAGTTTCAAATTTCCTTACAATTCTGAACCAATTGTTTTTTTTCTTCCAGTATTATCAATTTTGAGAAACAGTAAAATTTTTGTTAATTTTAACGGATGATCAAAAGAAGTTTATAAGTATCCAGAACGCCAGTGGCTCATGACTTTGATATCAGATGACTACCCCATTACTCTGAAATTTTAAATAGCCAAGACGAGTGAAAGTTTTATGAAATTCCTCAGTCAAACTAAATTATGATTTTTAATTTTTAGAAATCAATAAAAATGCAAAAGTTTGTCTCCTGAAGTACGGGAGATGATAGAAAAAAAGGACTCAAGTCTAAATAGCAGGTACAGAAAAATTTAAGCTGAAGTAGCTGTATATGAGCCGGCCTGCATTTTTGGTTGACTGTAGTTTCCTAAACCCAACAGACAATTTCATACTTCATCTCTTTTTCATTCTAAATAAAAACTTATTTTTTTGTTTTTTTTGTCACTCAATCTTTTAATTTAAAAAAAAAATAGTTCATGAAAACGAATAAGATACCAAGACACCCTAACTAGCAGACAATCACCTCTTGTCTCTTCGCATTTCAACGGACAATCACCCGCAAAGACTACCAATTCTCCAAGGTTGAGACGTGCACTGTCCTCTTGCAAATATAGTAATAGTAAGAAAATAATAAAATAAAGTCTCCCCCCTCTGTACTAAGTAACAATTGATGAAAAGCTAAATCTAATGTATAAATCTTAAATTAATCTTCCCTGCTTATAACACGTTATCTGCTTATAACTCAATTCTTTAAATCTATGATCACATCAGAACTGAGACTAATTCTTTTGTTTCTAACAACTGAAACAAAGATTCTATCAATGAGCATTGTTTCGTTTACTAGAGTTACAAGAATAAGTTAAAATCAGACTTTAAATGCAGCTGTAATCTCTCAACAAGGGCAGTTTTCAACGAGTGTTTCTTTTAAGAGTAATTCAACATGCAATACAAAGTGTAAACAGAGGTCAGCAGGTACCGTCCTTCAACAAACCCGTTCAGTCACTACCTGAACAATTGTTTCAGCTCATTCAAGAACAAACGTACCACTATTCCCCTCCAAAAGCATTGAGGTTGCATTTTGAGTTCTATATAACATTCGATTCCATTCCGGAGTGAAGGAGCTTCAATTAAGTTTCAACCAATTCGACCACAACTGAGGGTCCTTTATAATGTTCCCCATCATCTTATGGTTGAAGCAATGAACTCAGTTAAGCAAATTATATGTGAGCAAAGATAGCCAAGTTCGTTGGTGTACCTAATTATTTTTCATTTGGAAGTCAACCAAAGCTGCCGGTAGTAGAGAAAAATCGAAGCTGCTAGTTTTATTATATACCACCTTTGCACAGTCGACTCTCATTTGGGTCTGTTTCTGAGCCTTGCAGACATCCCACACACATAAATCCCCCAAGAACGTCGACACATTTTTTCATCTCTTTTAAGCAGAACTCTAACCCATGGCCAAGGCAAGTCCAGTCACTCTCTAAATTGTGAAGAATATGCGTTTTCTTGAACTCAGTTTTGGGAAATTTTGTGACTTTTAGAAACTCTTGGCAATATTCTGTTCTTTTATGAGGAAAAATTTAAGAAAAAATCTGTAGTTTTCAGGATTCCAATTTTTTAAGCGCCGAAAATTATATAAAAATATATTATTCTGTTTTAGGCAGCCTTACGTCAAAATATGCCATCAGTTTGGCATTAAAAATGGATTTCAGTGGTGGAAAACGAGCAAGCACCGGTTTTTTTGGTTATACTGCAATCAAGGGGGTGGATTTAGTGAAGGCTAGGATTTGACCAATTACAAACCAATTAATAAAATATGAAACTTACAAGTTAAATAGCCGAAAGTATTTTTTTTTACCTCTTAGAATGCCGTTTTCATAGAGAGAAGATTTGAAGATCTCGCAGCTTGTCTGTCTTCTATCAATAAACACCCGGCAAACTTCGGCAATGGCGGCGACATCACTTGTGGTGACGGAAGTAAAATCAGCATCGAGGTGGAACCCAAATCCACAAAACTCACTGCCCTCGCAGAACACTCCGATTGGCCAATCAAATCGCTCCATCGCGTTCAAACATTGTGATTGGCTGACACCATTGCGAGTGACGGTGGAAGTAAAGTGAATTGGGCTCTTCGGTATCAAGTAATCACAAGACGAAATATCTTGATATTGTTTGCAAAATTCTTTCTCAAAACTGATGCAAAAAACGACAAAATTTATGAAAAGTAATATTTGAAAAATCATTTTTCGTGGAGCAAAGAAAAGCAATTTTTTCCCTAGTTGAATTTATAATTCATAAAAGAATGGCCAGCTGCGGAAGACCAGTGGTATGCATAAACATGATGTGAATTATTTAAAACGAAAAGCAAACAGTTCTTTTTGTTTATTTCCATCTGGCGATGCGCAACTTCGATTTTAGAAAACCTTGAGAACAAATGGATTGATTTGCAGCTTTGATTGCGATTGCATTGAATCAATGGTTTCCCACAAAAACTGTATAATATCGGCAAATTAAACAAATATATTCAAAAACCAAATGTCTTTCGTTCTGCAGCATTAAAATTTTTGGCTCAGCTACAAGCGAAACGTATTTTAGCAAAAACTAAGAAAAAAATTAAGCCTCCCGGCGATGTATTCTTTCAGAAACCATCGAAAAAAATATCAATAACCTTGTATTTCACTTTCTACAAAGAGCCCCTATTATGCCCAGTAACGTAAAATGATAGAAATTACGAAAATTAAACCTGGTAACACTTTCTACAAAGAGCCCCTATTATGCCCAGTAATGTAAAATGATAGAAATTACGAAAATTAAACCTGGTAACAAAATTCCACAACAAAAGTAACATTTTTTTTTCAATATCCTATTTCCATAAAAATGGGAGCATATCAAACTAAATTGAACACACTTCTTCATCAGCAAAATGTTTTCTGAAAACTTGAAAAAGTTTCACAGTGGCTGAAACTAAACCCGATTATACGTTCTCAAAACAATCTACGACTCTCATTGAGTTTGGATAAAACTTAAGCTTAACAAAGATAACTTAAAGAAAAATAAACATTTTCTAACAATTTAATTAGTCATAACTTGGGCTAAACCAAGACCAAAACCTCCGTTTTTATAAAAAAAAAAATGCCTATTATCTGTGGCAAAAAACATGAGTGCGCAATTTTAATACCTGAAAATTTTTTGACTTGAAAACAGGTGACTTTCAGTTTGTTGTGATTTGTTTTAAAAACTAACTTTAGTTGACCATCGTTATTGATTTGATATCTGCCTGTCACATAATTCATCGACTGTTCAAGGACCATTCACTGTTCAAAAATAGAACAGATATTGGTCTTAGAACAGATATTTTAATCCAACATAAATTTTATTTCTTTTAATTGTTTTAGTTAAGATACAGACGTGCACATAAAAATTTGCAGCATCTTAGTCGAGAAGCGAGGAACAAAAACGCAATGAAGTTATAGGAGTCCGTGGAGGAGAAGCGGATCAACGAGGAGAAGATGAAATTGCCAACAAAATATACACAAATCAGGTGCAAAAAGCGTAGGAGATCATGGGAAAAAACAATCACAGAAAACAAACGGAACGTTTTTTGGAGGGCTATCATACAAACAAGCTAGAAACTTATCTTTCGACTTGTACAAAAACAATTATATCAATTGAAAACCGTTTGAACTTCAAGAATCTTTTTTGATTGCGCCAAACTCGATAAAACTAATTCATTTTCTCAAAACTAGATCATAAGTTATTGTTCCGACTTTCGGTACGAAAGTAACGGAATATTTGTGCTCGGGGTGGGTTTTTTTTTCTTCAGACAAATTTCGACTTTTTAACTAGCCATTTTTGACGGAATTTTTTTATATCATTCAAAAGATATTGTTGTCCTGAGCTTAAATTTGAAAAGATATTTCACCTGTGATCATTTTTCGTAGAGTTATGAGGGTTTAAAGATTGCCATTTTGGTCATTTTGAGCAATTTGGGACAATTAACGCACGATATAATTGGCGCTATTAACGCGTAAGCGGAGATTTAATCCGTCTTATAAATCGTTCCAAATTGGTTGAACGACGCTTATTTGCCATAATTGATTTGTTACAAGGAACGAAATCTCTCTTTTTGTACTTTATATGGCGTGTGGGGGGATGATTTTCATAAAAAGTTTCAAATTTAAGAAAAAAAATTTCCTTTTTTTTTTCATTTAATTTTTTAATGCTATTACTTCTGCTCCATAAACCTTAAAAGGCAGTCGGAACATTCAGGGCTTCGCCCTGATACGAGCAGTCTTGTTTGCTTTTAAATTCGCTGAGAAACTTAACAATCAAAATTTAATTTTCGAACCAATTGCTATTTACATTTATTCTAAGTTTCTAAGCTTACTACATTTTTGATTTTACAACAAGCACGAATGAAACTCAAACACTGTGAAACTTGGCAATGAAAACTTCAGTATTTGATAATAAAGAGTTCAATCAAATTTTTTTTTGCAGGAACACACCATAGGCATCAAACATTTAGAAAAAATTAAATTATAAATGACTTTCAAATTTTTGAATTTTCACGAAAGATTTATGGAAGATAAAATTGACGCAATATGAAATACTTGAGTCAAAAAGCATTTTTTTGTTCCGCAGAAAAATCTAATTGTTTAAAACCTTTGTGCTCCAGTTTTGCATTCGCCGTTGAAGAATGTAAGTTAATCTTTTCACTAAAAAAATTGAACTGAACTTGAATAAAAACATTAATTCAATAAGTTACTGAAGGTTTCGAACTCAATAAGTTACCGAATAATTTCGATCACAATTGCAAACAAGTTATACAAAAAACAGGTGTAAAAAGCATAGGAGATCAAGGGGGAAAATTATCACAGAAATTAAAACGGAACTTTCTTTGGACGGCTATCATACAAACAAGTTAGAAACTGATGATGAAATCAATCTTTCTACAAATTATTAGATCACTAAAGAGTGACTTTCAGAAATTGGGAGCACTTATTAGTAATTTGCCTCAAACACCATTAGCTACGGCACTAATTGAACTCTGGTGTAAGAATGAATCAAATGTAATGTGTATCTATATTCCAAACTACCATAATCGAGTTATGGCAAATAGAAAAACCACTCTAGTGGAAAAGAAATATACGTCAAAATATCAAAAAAAAATTAGAATTTTAGCTCAACAAAAACCTTCAGAATGTCCAAATGATGACCATGAAAGTGAAAACTTTTGAAAAAAAAGTGTTTTAATTTGAATTATTTACCAGACGCCTACTTTTGATATTGAAGAAACTCTAGATAATTTACAGGAACAGATGTTGAAGCTATCGAATCAAACGTTAAAAAAGCGTGAAAGGCGATTTGAAAATCTATCTTTCAGAAACAACAAATGGGAGTAGAAGGTTTCTCATAAAGAAAAATTTCAATAAAAAGTTTTAAGGAAATAACTCCCCGATGTTGAGAAACTCCAAACGGTTAGACAAAAGAGAAGTTCGACTAGATTCAAATTTTTTAGTCTACACAGGCTTACTAGAACTGAGAGTTCAATCACTGCAGTATTTTTTTGACGAATTGCTAAAAAACTTTCTCGAACTCGATTCAAGAGTCTTTAAATAAAATCGGATCAATAAAACAGAGCAAAATTGAAAAAAAGTACAGAAAGAAAGGATTGGGTAGGAAGAAAATTCAAAAATTCGTCAAAGAACAAAAGGGGTTTAAACAGTACTTAGAAACCAAAGACGATCAAGGCATTGCCAGATTGCCAGGTATTCTTCCTTCTGAATGCACTGTATAAAGAAGTTCAAAATATCAAACGTGAGTTTTTGAGAACAAAATACTACAATCATATTGTCAGTCGAAAACTATTAATTCTCAATCAAAATATTTTGGTGGCACAAAAATAAAACGTAAAGTAGAAATAGAACAAAATAACAAAGCTTTTGAGGAAATGGAAAAACATTTAGCGAAAGAATTGCACACAACAAGAAACAAAATTTTAATAAGGTTAATGAAATGACCAACATAAAGTTGTAAAAACTTAAACCAAAAGCAAGAGCTCAAAAGAAAACTTCTCTGGGTTGAAATGACCAAAAAGAACAATTACAAATTCAACAAATGAAACCGATCATATGTGAGTTAGAAGCTTCCTCTTCAACAGATAATTTGAAAAAAAACTAGTGCAGAAATCTAGGTTATCTCTGTTTTGTTGATCTATCGAAAGCGTTTGATACGGTCAATCATACTCTTGTTTTGCAACAAAAAATCCGTGGCCTTGAAAACGCTCAAAATTGATTTACTACAGCCGTAGCTTGAAAACAAAAAGAATATATCCGACTCAAAACAATGGAATGTGGTGTTCAACAGGGTTCAGTTTTTGGCCCTACTTTTCTGATTTAAATTAGTAATCTACCAATTACTGTAGAAACTTTCGATGTCATAACTTCCAGTGGCAATATTTTGGAACTCGATTGAAAACTTTCTAACCGAAATCCGACCGAAAAAGCAGAGCAAAATTTAAAAGTTTACAGAAAAAAAAGATGGGGTAAGTATAAAGGTCAAATATTTGACAAAAAAGAAGTTTTTAACTCAATACTTAGAAAACAGACTAACAGAGTTTTGCCAGGTATTCTTCTTTCAGAAAAGTGTATGAAATAAGTTGAAAATACCAAAGTTGAATTTTTAATAACGAAATAATATAATCATATTGTCAGTCAAAAATGTTTTTCCAGGTATTGTTCCTTTAGAAAGCGCTCCTTACCATTGTTCCTTTAAAAGGATCAAAAGGAATAAAAAAGCTGAGAACCACGAGTAGAATTATCTGTAGAGTAGCAAAAACAAGAGATTGTAGAGTAGGTGTGTTTGTCAATTTTCTCGTAAAATTGACAAAAGTTTAATTGCTGGTATCAAACCAGTGACGTTTCTTGTACGGGCCGTTTGCTTTGAAAGGTCATAGCACGTGCAGTTTGCTTTGAAAAGAAAAATGGATCTAGAAAAGTTTTGGTTTAAATTAATTTGCTTTTTTGCGTCCTAATACTATATCAGATCAAACCAAGCTGACCATTGCAACTGTGCGCGCAAGGGGCCTGAAAGAAACTTTGCCCAGTAAAGGTTTTAGGACTGGTTTGGAGGGAACATTGTGAAAGAACACTCCAACAGATCCCTATTGGTGGAAACTTCGGCTGGATTGAAGCCTTCTCAACTGAGATTCAACTGAGACTTGGAGCGGATTGTTGAGTTTGGTGAGATCAATTCAACTATTCCTTCAAAACTTTTTCCCAAAAAATGTCAAAAATGAAACCGAAAATGTCAAAGAAACAGAATATAAGTGTTTTTTTTAGTTGAAGATCCCGAATATCTATGCAAGCTTAGCGGAAATGAATGCGAATTCAATTGTCATTCGTTTGACATTTGCAAAACCTGGTTTCACGATGAGTGTAACAAATTGCCTAAGGAAGTTCTCCAAAGTTTAGGCAAAGTAAAAGGTTTATTCTGGAAATGCGAGGGGTATTAAAAATAAAAAAATGATAAATTGAAACAATCTTTTGAAAAAATCACAAACGAAACCCAAAACGAAATTTAGCGATCCAAAACGACTTAGCCGGTGTAAAACTTTCACTACAACAGAATACCGACTGAATATTGGCAATTCAGAAAAAATTTCGTTAATTAAAAACCTTGCTTCTTTGAAGCAATCCATTAGATCAAATAAGGATTTTTTGTCAATTTAGAGAGATATTAGCATTTTGCGCAAAAATATATCAAAATAGCGCAGTTTATAAACAACAGTTTAAAATGTCCCCACCACAAACCAAGCTAAAACAGATTCTAGTCTTATCGGACAGAAACTAGTGATTTATTGATTAGCAGAAAATACACAGAACGATGAACTTTTACAAATTGGAATGGATAGAATTAGTTTGCTGCAAATGTTCAGAGACAGGATGGAACTTTTAAAAAAATTACTGTGATCGACTGTTTTAGTCTTGGTAAGGAACAACCGTTTAAATCAAGACCTCTTATCTTTTACATTCCATCTCCTTGGCGTCATTAACTTAATTTTTTGTCATTGAGAAAGCTAAAAAAAAGTCGAATATGTATGTCAGGAGTTTATGAATTATGCGGATTATCAAAAAGAAAGTAAAAATCTGAAATAATGATACGGATAGGATTTGAGTTCTTTGATTCAAAAAAATCAGAGTTAAAAATAAAGGCTGGAAGCTTTGTTTTTGGCACTTACACAATTGACTGCAACAAAGATGTTCAATCTGAGTGTGATCGAACTCTTGGTAAAAGCAACTCTTTCGCTTGACTACTAAAGGAAATAAATCTTTTTAAACTTAATTTCAGATCAATTTTATCAACTGAACGGAAAATCAAGCTGGACAATTTATTTAAAATTCATCAACCCTATGTAAAACATGGTCGGATAACTATGTTGAAATTTATGCAGCCTCCTGCACAGATGTATATGAAGTAATTTACCGATCTGGTAGGAGAACTGAAACATATGGAGGAGCCCTAATTGCGGTTAAGCATTATCTAAAATAAATGTCATCGATGATCAATCAGTTATTTTTGACGTTAGTTGATATTTGTTTGTGAAACTAATTAACCCAATGCTTTTCGTAAAAACCATTCATAATACACCGCATGAGAGTCCTTACACTTCAAACAGAATTATACTTGAAATTTTTTTTGATTGAAGTGAGCAAACAACTCAACGTTCATATTGTAGAATCCAACTTGAACACAACAGACTGGATTTTATGCGGCAATCTGAACTTAATTTCAGTTGATAGGAATACTTTATCAAGTGATGACCAACGTGAATCCAGTTTCTTAAAATCAGTTGCAACATTCAATCTTCGTTTACTGACGGACAATGATTTTTCTACAGCGAGATGTATTCTGAACAGACAATATTTTTGGATTATAACTTCAAAATAGCGAAATAAACCAAAGCTTCTCAGATCAACCTGCACTTTCCTGTCAATTGAAACAAAACAGATAAATCTAAACCGTTACTGTATCCGTAAAGCAGAATCCAAATCATTGCGTTTGTTTTTCTTAAACTACAGACTTCATTGCTCGAATAATGCAAATCGAATGCTTGAATTGTTCCAAGAGTTGTATTATTAAGCCATCAACAAATAAAAATTCCAGAAAAGACAATTCGTTGCTCTAAAGTCCCCCATTGGATGTCATCACACTAAATAAAAGTTGAAAATCGTCTTCAGACGGCATAGAAACATAATTATTATGACGAGAAAGCCAGAATTCACTGATTCTTTAGAACTAGACAAAGCCGTTTACTTTGAGTCAATGAAAGAATTCGATTTGAAAATGACTTGCAAATTTCTCAGATCGATAAAGGGAAAGGCAAAAGTACCCAAGAAAATGTCATACAAAAATACCAGTTTATGCTCTGATTTTGCATTCTGTGAGGCTTTTACGAGTTTATTGCATCTGTGAACAAAACAGACAACGAACCATTGAATGTTTCAAGCAAAGTGTTTGTCCAGGAATATACTTATCAGATATTTTCGTTTAGCATTGCGAAATTCTTAAGGAATTGAATAAATGCAAATCAGGAACAAGTTCAGCTGATTGTATACCTCTTACGACATTGATTTTCGTTTTATAGTTCTGTTTGAATGACATTGATGAACTGTTTGATTGCTGAGTCAGTAATAAGCAGTTTTCCGATGTCTGGAAAATAGCACACATTAATCATTTACACCAAGAGGCTTCTCGTATGATCAATGAAAATTACAGGCCCATTTCAAGACATCGTGCACTCGCCCTAATATTTGAAGGAGTTTTCTATGACAAGATAAGGGATTCATTCAAAGAAAGGTGTGTAAAAACCAACATGGCTTTAGAAAACATCATTCGACTGTGATAAACCTTAATTTGTACTGTGATGTTGTATACAAGAAAATAGAACAAGGAGAATTAACTCTCACGCTTTTTCTAGATAATGCAAAAGCCTTGGACTCCATTAGTCATAATTTACATAAGCTTGCGAAAATAGGCTTCGACCATGAGTTTTCCAATTTTTTGCATCTTATCCCACAAACAGAAAACAAATGTTTTTTTTCCTCGTAATACATTGTCTCATTCCCGCGATATAACCAGTGGTGGTTCACAGGGATCAATTTTTGAATTGTTCATATTTTCTTTATATATAAACAATATGCCAGAAATTATTGACAACCCTTTCTTTCTTTATGCTGACGATACAAAAATTATTGGAAATTGGTTTGAACTTTCCTAAAGTGATAACCTTAAAGCGATCTTACATCGTTTGATGGAGAACAAATAGTTTTAAAAGACACGGTGAAAAATCTTGTTGTTTGGTGCGATTTCAAAATGTCATGGATATACCACATCACCGAAAGGCTTAAAAACATGCAAGCATGCAATTTAATTACATCAGAAGATCTTCGCCAAAGTCACTGAGTAGATCTGTTCGGGTTTCGTTTTTTTTTGAAATTTGCAGACTATCAATATTTTTTATGCTTCTTCAGTTCGTTTTCCGACTAAAAACCAATGTAAGCGACTAGAAAAATTTCAACGACGATGCATAAAATGGTTTTACAAATCATGAATTGAATGATGAGGATAATGTTTTTCGCTTTAATAAAAGCAAACAGTTGCCAATTTCACTGACGATAATTTAATTTTGCTGAATCACATTCCTAATAACGAGTTGCAGATAAATTTTTTTGGTTTTTGAACAATCAACAATGGTCATCATTCAAATTGAACGGGAAGCAAGACGTTTTTGATAATGTCAGTGATAAAACGGAGCAAACTTTGTGAAAATTTCTTTTACCGTGTCGCAGAAATGTCAAACATCCTCGCGAGATCAAACAATTTGTCTGGCTATGATCCTTTCCAAGAACCTGTAATCATTCGGAACAATTTGAACCTGTTAATGGTTGGCAATTTACAAACATTCAAATACTCGATTTATTCGCAGTCATGAATTTTAGGTTTATTTTACTAACTTTGTTATCAATGACTAAGAGCAACTAGTCCTTGCCTTGCGGGTTTATTTCAATATTATTATGATTCTAACACATTCAAATTTGAACAAAACAAGATTTTGTACAATTTCGAAGAAGTTTTTATTCAAGACATTCATTGTTAAATTGTTTTGGTAGTTTTTTTTGTTTTTCTTTATGCTATCAGGGTTACATCACAGAATTTCATCACTCAGGGTTAGATCACTCAAAGTTGCAATTCAAATCAAATTAGCTCTCAAAAATTACAAAACAACCATAGTCAGACACTGTGGGGGATCCTACCGGCAAATCACCGCTTTTTTGTTAGCAGACAACCACTAGACTACGGATGCGTACACCCTCAATCTTTTACAAATATTTGACTAATAAATACCTGGAAGATTTGCAAGAACCGATCGCGCTGAAAAAAATATCTGCCATACGGAGTGATTGAACCTCCATCAACCTAGAACTGACTCGACCTACCTTGAATTATAGCATGGTATTCACTTGCTTTACAATTGAATACCAGGCATTAAAAAATACGCTTTAATTCAGCAGATATTGAGCAAACAAATTGAGTTGGGACGTATGTCTAACTCATAGAGTAATTTCAGATAAGGTACACCGTCTGCTCGTCACGCTATCTTATTTTCGGCCGGATAGATTCGTGCAACTTCTTAATCTAAACCGATCTTAATCTTACTCGTTATATCTCTTAGTCTCAATAGATCTAGAGTATACTGGTTTTGTTACGAGTCGGTCTCTTGGAGAAAGCAACTAGCTTGTAACTTAGATTCAAAATGCTCTGGTGCTGAAATTACAAGTAAATTCAGCACTTACAAATAAGTGGGTTTTTAGTTTGATGGAGTGTGATTGGTTAGTCTTTAATATTTTATAGGGATAAAATATCTAATTTATAACCAATAATAAAATATAGTTTGGATCAGGTTCCACGCATCCGGGGTTTACATAGTTCTTGTTCTTTTGACATCTATCTGTAATGGAGGATGGATTCACCTCCAAGCTTTCACCTCCAAGCGTTCTTGGAGGTGAAAGCTCCAGGAAGCTCGAATCGTAAAGGTTGTTTTGTCATTCAGCGATGACTCAGACCGTCAACAAAGTCAATCTGATTTCGAAATGGTTTGTTAAGATCGTCTGTTTTTGATCGGTGTGGAGAACTGTGTTTCGATCTGGTTTGGGAATGGCGTGAAGCTCGAGTTTGGAGGGAATACCTTGTAACTCGGATCTGTACGTATACTTAAACATCGAGGCGGTCAATGGTCTGTTTCAATGAAATCCTTTGCTTCGGAGTCAAGTCGTACTTCAAATTTTTTGAGTTGTGGTTGTGAGCGGCATATCGGTTGTGTTCAGCCATTCTGTGGATTGAGTGGGATGAGGTCGTCTTAGTTGCTTGATGCTCGTCTTCGTGATTATGTATGGTCTATATTACTGCATTATATAATTTACATAAATAAATGTTTAGTTAGTTCTACTTTTAGTGATGATTTTTTATTAGTTTTTATCGCAAAAGCTTTTATTTTAGTTCAATTATTTTTAAAGAGTTACACTTGAGTACCTCTTATCAAAAATATGGAGTGTGTCACAAAGCGTGTGTTCTAGCACGCTGGTTTAGGCCGGCTATTAAGCATGCTCAGGACGTCCTCTTCTGGTGGGTTAGGCCAGGAGTGAGGGTATGATTGCATGCTGGTTTTTTATGGGGTCCTGTTTTGTGTTAACCTTTTATGTCATGTTTGTTACTGGTTTTTTCCTTTTGTTGTTTTGGTTGTGTCCTTTTCTCAAAAATCAAATAGTTTGGTTTGTGCTTGTCTTTTGACTTTTTGGTGTTTTATGCTTTCTTTTTTAGACTTATCAAAAGTCTTCAAAAGAATAAATTATCGGGTTCTTTAAGCTGTTTCAATCCGGTTTGGGTACCATGGGTTTTCTTTTTTTAGTCATGCTGTTAGTTTGTGGTTTATGGTGTTTAGTAAGCTGCGTTGGTTAGTTTGAGTTATTATATAATTCCTTTCCAACCGGGTTAAAAGAAAGTTTGAAATTTGTTATTACTAAATTGAGTTGTTATTAATGAAAGTTAAAATTTGAAATCATTATTTTAAACAATTCGTCGTGGGCGAGCATTGCGAGTGTGGATAGAATTTGTGTGCGAGTGAATTGATCTTGGAAAGGTTAGTACTGCTAGCATTTGTATAGATTTACTGCTGCATATTTTAAATTTACTGCTTTGTGGGGATTGAAATTATTAAATTATTTTCATTGTATTTGAATTTACTACATTGGGGAAAAGAATTTATAGAAGAATTTACTACTGTGGAGAAAAAATTTTACTGCATCATTTATTGCGGTTTGTTAATAAAATATTATAATTTATAAAAGAGTTTGAAGTTTTTTATTTTTGTTTTCTGTTTGTAGATGATCGTGATCTAAAGACCAAAGGAAAAACATTTAATAAGAAATAGTTAGTTTGTTTTGAATTTATTAGTTTTAAATTATTTAATTCATACTTATCTAGTCATCGGGGAAGAAGCCATGAGGGAAGATATCGTGTATTGCATCTGATGTGGTTAGTAGTTTTGCTAATATGCGAATGATATTTTTAGTTTGAAGCAGTGGCAAAAGCAATTGAAGTGCGTTTATGGTCTTTAGTTCTTCAGTGCCAATGGAAAAGTCGTGATTGGTGTGCTGGATGAGGTTAAAAAGCTTGTGATTATATTTAGTTTTGTGAATGAATTCTAATATTGGGATTTCTACAGGTTTAATATATACATGAGGTACAAGGATGGGTCGGGATTCTTCTACATTAAAGGTCTTGGTGAGTGGACAAAAAATATACATTTGGGTTACTGGGTCGTAATTTCTGAGGATGCCTTGAAAATTAATATTTTTAATGCAGTAGATAAAATTTAGAAAAATGGTGATGTGTACTTAGAATTAATAAACTGAAATCGGTGATGGGGTTGTCTTGAAGGTGTGTGTAAGTTAAAGTGATTTTGAATGAATCTATAGTAAGTGTAAGTATGCGTTTGTTCAGTTCTCAACATGATGTCGTGTGAATAGTGCAGATCTCGTTCTGTTGGAGTGAGGAAGTGGAAGGTTAGTGAAAAAGTTTCAAATTTTTCGTAAACTGATTCATAAGCCTGGATGTCGATTAGTGCTTCGGAAATGATGTGATCGTGTTTTTCACACATTGAGCTTAGTGTAAAGATTTAGGGTGTTTTGATGAAAAAAATTTCGGTTAGTTGCGGGTTAGCGAACCTTTCGTCGTCGAGGAATTGATCTTGGTTAGGTCTGATGATATTGTGATCATAGTACTAGATGGAATATTCATTAGCTCGGGGTGCGGTGAAAATTTGTAATAGCTTTTTGTATCCTACATGAGTAAATTGTCTAGGTATTAGTGCTGTAGTTAGTCAAAAGAGGTCATTTTTACTTTTTCTACTTCTTGAGGTGTGTTAATTAGTGGTATACAAAGTGGGTGTGAGAAATGATAAAATGATGTCCAGTGGATTGTGGGGATTAGTACATGCTCATCGACATAGTGAGGTTGTTCAGTGTGAGGGTTGGAGTGACTAATGGTATATTGAGGAAAGAGGGGTAGGGAAATTTGGAGAAATTTGGGAGTTTTAGTATGATCAGGGTGGTTTACATAATCGCGGGCTGTTCCGGATTTGGAGGGAAATGTGTGGCTAGGAACTTTTCTTTTCTGTTTCAATCCGGTTTCGGTACCATGGGTTTTCTTTTTTTAGTCATGCTGTTAGTTTGTGGTTTATGGTGTTTAGTAAGCTGCGTTGGTTAGTTTAAATTATTATATAATTCCTTTCCAACCTGGTTAAAAGAAAGTTTGAAAATTGTTATTACTAAATTGAGTTGTTATTAGTGAAAGTTAAAATTTGAAATCACTATTTTAAACAATTCGTGGTGGGCGAGCTGTGCGAGTGTGGATAGAATTTGTGTGCGAGTGAATTGATCTTGGAAAGGTTAGTACTGCTAGCATTTGTATAGATTTACTGCTGCATATTTTAAGTTTACTGCTTTGTGGGGATCGAAATTATTAAATTATTTTCATTGTATTCAGATTTACTACATTGGGGAAAAGAATTTATAGATGAACTTACTACTGTGGAGAAGAAATTTTACTGCATCATTTATTGCGGTTTGTTAATAAAATATTATAATTTTTAAAAGAGTTTGAAGTTTTTTATTTTTGTTTTCTGTCTGTAGATGATCGTTATCTAAAGACCAAAGGAAAAACATTTAATAAGAAATAGTTAGTTTGTTTTGAATTTATTAGTTTTAAATTTTTTAATTCATACTTACCTAGTCATCGGGGAAGAAGCCATGAGGGAAGATATCGTGTATTGCATCTGATGTGGTTAGTAGTTTTGCTAATATGCGAATGATATTTTTAGTTTGAAGCAGTGGCCAAAGCAATTGAAGTGCGTTTATGGTCTTTAGTTCTTCAGTGCCAATGGAAAAGTCGTGATTGGTGCGCTGGATGAGGTTAAAAAGCTTGTGATTATATTTAGTATTGTGAATGAATTCTAATATTGGGATTTCTACAGGTTTAATATATACATGAGGGACAAGGATGGGTCGGGATTCTTCTACATTAAAGGTCTTGGTGAGTGGACAAAATATATACATTTGGGTTACTGGGTCTTAATTTCTGAGGATGCCTTGAAAATTAATATTTTTAATGCAGTAGATAAAATTTAGAAAATTGGTGATGTGTACTTAGAATTAATAAACTGAAATCGGTGATGGGGTTGTCTTGAAGGTGTGTGTAAGTTAAAGTGATTTTGAATGAGTCTATAGTAAGTGTAAGTATGCGTTTGTTTAGTTCTCAACATGATGTCGTGTGAATAGTGCAGATCTTGTTCTGTTGGAGTGAGGAAGTGGAAGGTTAGTGAAAAAGTTTCAAATTTTTCGTAAAATGATTCAAAAGCCTGGATGTCGATTAGTGCTTCGGAAATGATGTGATCGTGTTTTTCACACATTGAGCTTAGTGTAAAGATTTAGGGTGTTTTGATGAAAAAAATTTCGGTTAGTTGCGGGTTAGCGAACCTTTCGTCGTCGAGGAATTGATCTTGGTTAGGTCTGATGATATTGTGATCATAGTACTAGATGGAATATTCATTAGCTCGGGGTGCGGTGAAAATTTGTAATAGCTTTTTGTATCCTACATGAGTAAATTGTCTAGGTGTTAGTGCTGTAGTTAGTCAAAAGAGGTCATTTTCACTTTTTCTACTTCTTGAGGTGTGTTAATTAGTGGTATACAAAGTGGGTGTGAGAAATGATAAAATGATGTCCAGTGGATTGTGGGGATTAGTACATGCTCATCGACATAGTGAGGTTGTTCAGTGTGAGGGTTGGAGTGACTAATGGTATATTGAGGAAAGAGGGGTAGGGAAATTTGGAGAAATTCGGGAGTTTTAGTATGATCAGGGTGGTTTACATAATCGCGGGCTGTTCCGGATTTGGAGGGAAATGGGTGGCTAGGAACTTTTCGTTTGAATGTTCTATTTGCACGGTTAGTAGTGGATGATGATTGGGTTGATGTTGAGGATTGAGCTAAAGAAGGGGTATAATATGAAGAGGGTGTAGGAGTTGGTGGGTTTGATGATGTTATGGTTGACGATAATTGATGAATGGTTAGGGTGTGAGGTTGTTGTACTTGTTGCTGTAGTGTTATTAGGTTATTTAGTTCATATGAGATTTGCGTGGTTTCTGGGGAATGGTTGTTGGAACGTTCATTGGTAAAGGGGGAGTATGTCGGGGTTACTTGGGAAATATGAGAGGTGGTAGAGGGGGAATCATTTTGGGATTGGGAGTGGATGGGTCGAAAAAGGGGTTGAGAAAATGTTGATGGGCTGGGTTCGGAGTTTGCGAATTCATCTGGGGTCTCTATATCTGAATTATCAAAATTGGGAAATTGTATGAAAAACTGTGATATCTGAGTTAGCGTTAGAATTCGTGCCGGATGATGTGTTAATATGGGGTGATTCAGGTGGCGGGAAAGCAAAAAGTGGGATGATGGGAATTGGGTTTTGGAGATTAGCTGGTTGGGAAATCGAAAAATGAAGGGATCCAATTTGTCGGCTCATCGTGGGCTAAAAAAATAATTGTTCTAAGATTGAAAATTTGTGGTATGTGGTTGCTCAATTACTTGTTCATTTGTGTCGTCATTTTGAGATTGTTGTGTTACTATGTGGTGAATTGGACTTTGTATATGATTTGGTCTTGAATTTGCAAAATTTACGAGTGCTAAATTTCTAAAATATCGTTGTTCTAGTGATAATGGGTGATTACGATTTAGACTTGATAACCGTGGTGCTGTGGGTAATATGTTTGTATGTTGTTGTGATTCGTCCTATGTGTTTGGTGTAGTTGATATTTTAGTGTTGTAATCTTTTATTTGTGCATCTAAAAGTATTTCATTTATGGATGTGGAAAATATTCCAAAAAATCCTGCAAAAAGTATGCGTGCTACGCTTGCTTGTCTATTGACTTGTGTGTGAATTGCGCATGTGTTATAGATTCCTTTTTATAGAGAGAAAAGAAATCCAATAAAATTAAACATTGCGTATAATATAGTCAATCTTTCTAAGATGTAATAGGGCCATCCTAGAAAAGATAAAAGTTCCTTTTTTTAGATTTACAAAACTAAAATTGTTGATTGGTGATATATCTTGTGAACGGTATTTTTCTCCGTTTAAATAAATGTAATCTTTAAAATCTTTAAAATATCCGCTGTAATCTTGTGCGTAAATATCTGAAAATCCTGCTGTTTCTGCAAGTTTACGTAAATTTTGATCTATTGATTGTCGTTGTCTTGTGTCCATTTTGGTAAGTAGTTCTTGAAATTGTTGTATACGTATGTGGTGTTGTATGTCTGATTTTGAGAAGATGCCAATCGATTGTAAATCGATATTTGGAATCCGGGGAATAGCTCTAAAACTTTCAGGTGAAAACTTTTTTAGTGGTGGCATGAGTGTTGGATATGGTGTGAGTAGGTAGTATTTATCTTCGTCGGGGTTGAATTGTACAACATTGTGGCTGTTTTCTGATCCACGTGGGACTGCTGTATCCCAAAAATAAGTTCTTCTTGAAAGTGTATCAACAAAATGTACTTTATTTTTGTAGAGTACTGGGATTCTTTTGTAACATCGTTTATCTTCAAAAACGTATAAAGGTGATACTTTTTTGTACAAGTGTAATACCATAGGATGTTTCCTTCATAATCAATGAAATTTGATCTATTTCCGGATAATAAATATCCTGCATATGATATTTTTAGAACTGCTAATGCTAGTGAATGTAGAATTTGTGTTCTTTCAAGTTCACATAGTTGATGTAGTGTTTCTAATTCTGAAAGTGACATTTCTTGAAAATTCTACTTATCGTGTAGTCTAATTTCATATCTAAAAGTATGTCATAGTGTATTGTGCCAAAATGTTTGCTGTTCATAGGCGATAGTTTTTGTAGTCGTGTACTTTCTGTGTCTTGTGGTTTTAATTTTTCACCGATCTGGCCTGCGTTTTTCTGAAATTTTACTGAAACGTAGGGATTTTCGTCAGTGAATGAGCGAGATGTGGCCATCGGGTGTACAATTAAGTTTCCTGTATTCATGTCGAAACCATTTTCGTATTCGACTAGAATTTCTGAATATTGTGTTTTGTAAATTGGCTTTTTGTATTTACATGCAAATTCTGTTCCTGGGTATACTTGAAATCGTGTCAACTTATTTTCTGTATCGTGGATCTTTCTAAATTTTTGATTTGTAGTTCTGATCTGGTCAGGGTTTAAGTCTTCATATGGAATTGATTCAATAAAATTTTTGTGAAATTTTATCATTCTAGCGTGTATTTTTGCTACTTGAAAAACTGTACAGGTTTCTTCGAGAAACCATACAATGGTTGCTTGTGTGCATCGGAATGATATTCTAAAATATCTGTGTTTTCATTTATAGTAGTATTATTGAATTTTCTGAAGTATCTAAGGAGTGTTTCGTTTCCTAAGATTGTGGTATCAGCTTTGATTGGCTTAGTTTTGTATTTGTGCCATGATTTTAGCTGTCTGATGATGGGATGAGGGTTTTGATATTTCTGTAAAAATTCTAGTGTGATTTTTTCAGTTTTTGGTAAAAAAATGTTTTCTACTTACATTTTGGATAGTGGTATGGTGTCAAGTGGGTCATGTAGATTAAAAACTTGATTTATTGTGTATTTAGAATCGTTTGGTAACGGTCATCATAAATTTTTTGGTTCCGTTTGGTTTACTTTTTCGATTAAAGGGAAATGGTCCTTTTTATGTGGTTGTTGTTTATTTCGTTTGTGTTGAGTGTTGTTTTTGATCCAATTTGAATTTGGAATCGGCTTAAATGTGGATGTGCCTAATAAATCAACTTCATAATGGTTGTTTTGACAATCTAAAAAGAGTGGAAAATGTTGTAGGTTGTTTATTTGTGGTTGTTCTATGTCAGTTCTTACTGCATATTTACATTCTAATCGTGGTGAATTTTCATCTTAAGCGAGATAGAATTTTATATTTTGTGGTATTTCAACTGTTGTTTTTCTTGTTAGTAGTTCAGGTGGTGTATTTCTACTAAGGGTGTCAGGTGGTGCAAGGTTTTTTTCCTGCTGTCCATAGTATGTGTAAGTTCAGGAATTTCATTAAAATTTGTTGAAATCTGTAAATTCTATGGTTTGGATTTGATTTTTGTGTAAAAAGAAATATGATAGGTTTATGGTCTGTAAATAAAACTGTTGGATGTTTTGATCCAAGTATCGAAAATTCATTTTCGGTTAGAGTGCGTACGATAGCTGTGCATTCTCTTCTCTATGATGTGTCCAAAAAATTTTACGCGTGTTAAGAAAAAATGTGATTTATGTGGGGCTGCTTTCATGTTTTCGTTTTGTAACATTTGATGATATTTTTCTAGAACTATGAACACTTCATCTTTTGTTTGTGATTGAATAAAGCATCCTCTAAGTATGTGATTGCATTTTTATTGAGTATGAGTGATCTAAAAATTTTGCTCATGAATGCTGAGAAAGCTGCTGGTTCTATGGATATGCCATAGAATAATCTGTTAAATTCGTATTGTTGATTTCCAATAACGAATTGTGTTAATCTTCGCGATCGTTCGTCTAGAGGCATTTGATAATATGCACTATTCATGTCTGCGGTTGTGAAGTATTTACCGTTAATTTTTGTTAAAATTACTTGAATTGATTCTATTGGCCAATTAGATTTAGATTCATCAATGATTGAGTTGAGATATCTAGCGTCTAGAACTGTTTTCAGTGATTCTCCTTTAGCGAAAATATTAACAGGGTTAATAAAGGTGTTTTCTTTTGGTTGTTCTTCTTTATTTACTGGAGATATGAGTTCGTATTGTTCTAGAATGTCAAGTAATCTATTAACTTTGTCATGTAAGTGAATTGATACTTTGCTTGCTCTTTGTTTTTTGTGAACTGCGTCAGGTTTCAAGGGTAAATGTAGTGGTGAAATTATTTTTCCAACGTCAAATTTAGATGTTGCACAAACTGTTGGATATCTTAACAGTAAATCGGCTAATTTTTCAATTTCATTCTGTGTTATTTGAAAATGTTGAAAATTGAACATTGTCAAGAATTTTTGTTGTTGTTCTGTATAGTGTGATATTTTGAATATTGGTTTAAAATAAGGTGTTTTCGTGAAATGGTCGGTGTTCCTTTTTTCATTGCTTATTATATTATTTATCGATAATTCTTCATCGAGAATTGTTGATTGACATATATCTAGTAGCTGTAATATGTTATTTACTCTGTATGCTACTTCTTTTGTGGGGGAAGTTGTTGCATTGGTTTCACAATATCCTAAGAGTCCTAATGGTAGGGTTAGTTTATATGGTGAATTATTATATACTTGTAGAGAAATGATATCGGAGTTTGAGTTTTTCATGTATTTGATGGATGAAATTGTTACTCTAAAAAATTTGTGAATTGGTTTAAATTCAAGATCAGACATATAGAGTTGTTGTATGTTTTGACTTTTGCCGTATTGGTGAACTTGTTTAATCCGAATTTCGTAAATGTATCCTGAGAGTGGTTTAAGATGTTTTCTTTCTTTATTATGGATGGGGTAAAACTTTGAAAAGAATGGTGGTTGTTTGTTCATTTTTTGGAAGAATGTTAAAGCAGTGTTTTGCCTTCTTGTATATTTATCTTTTATATTAATTTTGCTGTCTAATAAATTGATAGTTGGTATGTATTTTGTGATGAATGGAATTCCAATAATATTGTGTTTTATATCTGTTATATGGAATGTTTGTTTAAATGGTTTATTTAGGAGTTTTTTTTGTTCCATTGTTTTAGTGGGAACGAGAAAAAGTTGAATTTTTCCATAAATTGTTAAAGTTGAGCCTTGTGCTGTTTCTATTCTACTGGCTGTTTTTACAGGTGTTAGTTTCGGGTGTAGAGTTTTGATTTCCTTGCAAGTTGGAATTTTTATGATATTCGATTCTGCTCCAGAGTCTATTAAAAAATCTGTTTCAAGGTCTGGTGGTTGAAATTCTTTACTCTTTGGACTTTCTAAAACAAAGGGGATTGTCCAAATTTTTTCTTTCGGTGTTTCTTTTGGTATATTTTGGTAAATGTGATTTGTACTAGAACTTGGTACTTGTTCCTTTTCAGGTTCGTGTAATGTCGTTACATCATTTACTATTTGCTCGATTGGTATGTTACTATTTCTAGGTCTAGTGTGATAATCTAAAAGTAATTCCAATTGATTTTCATAGATATGTGAATGAAAAGGTTGTTCGTATGTAACGGTTTCATAGTCATTTTCAACTTCTATCATGTTGACTAAAATTGTGTTTTCTGTATCTTTTCACTGTCTGTAGATTCGCAATTAATGTGATTTAATTGTAATTCAGTAGTTTACGTGTTGTCAATACCAGGGGGTCTGAATTTTTTTTTTTTTTCAGTTGTTTGTTTTTGATTTATTTGTCTTTGATGTTTTGGTGTATTGCTTCTAAATTTGTTTCGGGAATCTGAATAACGTGTGTTATTTCTATTAGGTGATTGAGAGTAGTTTCTTTGTCTAATGCTATAGTTTGAATTCCTACTTTGTGAGTTATCTCGTGATCTGTTTTGATAACTGTTATGATTAGATCTTTGGTGGTTTGATCTGTTATTTGAATAAGCTCGTGATCGATTGTAATATCGTTGATTTCGATTATTCCAATAGCTTCTGTTTCTATTGTTGGAATAATTTCTATGTCTATTGTATGATGAATTTCTTGATCTATCATTTGAATAGTGTCTATTCCTAGAATGTGAATGGGAACTGGTATCAAACGAATAATTTGGTCTATTTGAGTTTGGTCGTAAATAATTATTTCGATATTGAGTATTTCGACTGTGTGATCGACTATATCTGTTTTGTGAGGAATTACGTGAATTCCTTAGGTCTGGTGTTCTACCTCTGTAGTTGGAGTTATAAGGTGATTGATTTCATGAGTAATTTGAGCTGTTTGGAAGTAATTTTCCAGAGTTATTATTAGTGTGAGTATTTTTATTTGGTAGATTTTGATCTTTTTCATGTATTGATAAAATGATTTGTTTGGTTCCTTGTACTTTTGTGGTTTATTCTGACTGTCTTGTTGTTTTTGTCTGCATTCAGCAATTCTATGTCCGCATCTTCGGCAATAGTTACACCATTTTTTGGATGATGGTTAACCTTTAAAGTTTGGATTTTTCTCATATATATTCAAAATTTCAGTTGTTTTTTCGGATAAATCTGTAGTTGTATATATTATTTATTTGTGTTGTAGTTGTTTGAATATTATTAACATATTGTAGTTTTGAGATTTTCTGTTTCTTCCAGTTTCATAGAGGTTTCTGCTTGTTCTAGTTTATCTACTAGTTTTCTAAAATCTAAATCTGGTTCTCGATTTGAGGAAGGATGTGATGCTCTCTTTTTGATTGCTGTTTTTCGTAATTGAGGTGTTAGAGTCATCGTTAAAATTTCTGTCAGTTTTGTGTTTTTATAATCGTGAGTATTTAGTGAGTATGCTATAATCGTGTTTCGATCCTTACTGCTAGTTGTTTGATCGTTTCCTTTGGTAGTCTACGGATTTAATTGCATAAAACTCTTTGTTTTGTTTAATCCTTTCAGAAACAGACATTTTTGAAAATTCTTGTGTGAATCTTTTCCAGTCTGATTTTATTTCTATAGGTAAAACAGAAAACCATTTTTGAGCTGCGCCATCAAGTGTGGTTTGTATTAACGCTGTGCTTCTATGTATCCAATTTTGGTGAAGTGGTGTATTTATTGGTTCAGGTCCTATATTCAAGATTAAATTTGCTGTGACTGCAATTAAATAATCTTCTACAGAAAATTCAGGGTCTGTACCGGTGAATACCATCAATGGTTTGTTTGATGTTATTGATGATCCACCCATTAGGTATGGATTCATAGTCATTTGAAGTGATTCTGCGGCATTTGGCATTTGTGAAAAATTTGTAAGTTGACTTTTTGTGATCTCATGTTGTCGTAGGTGATAAGGTAGTGGGATTTCATTTTGCATTTAGGTTGGTTGATAATAATCTGTATTAACTGGAATTTGTGAGTAAAAATCATTATTTTGAGATGCGTGATTTGGTCTAGGTTGCCGCGTATGTTGTTCTTGTGTATATGGTTCAAAAATATCTGGTTGATGTACGTGATAAGAGTGGAGTCTTTGATTTTGGTCATAAAAATCTTCATCATCTGATGAAAGATAATTAGGAGTGTAATAAAGTCTTTTATATTTATTTTGGTTATGTTGTTTATTGTTTTTATTTTGTTGAAAAAATTGATAATTTTCACTTTGGTCTTGTGAAATTCGTGGGTAATCATGAAAATTTACTGAATGTGTTGTTGGATTTTAGAAATTTTGTCTTTGTGAAAATAAATGATTTTGCGTATTTGTACGAGGGAGTTTAGATGTTTGTGGTCTATTTACATAGTTATAATTGTGTTCTGCAAAATTGTTTCTAGTGACTGTTCTTTGTTTTTGTGTTGGTTTCGTCATTCGTCTAAGCGTTTGATGATCCATACGTGAATATTTTGGAACAACGGAGGGTTTAACCGTAGATTGTAATGTTATCTGTGGTAAGATTGGGTTTTTAGGTCTTGGAGTTGTAAGATTTGGTTGTACTGGTAAAATACTCTGTTGTGTTGTTGTTACTGTTGTAACTACTTCTTCATTTGTGAAATGTGATGGTGTTTCAATATCTTGTTGTGTAAGATTCCTATTTCCATTTAAGTTTTTTTGTTGTATGAGGGTTGAGTTTAAACTATTATTTCCTATTCTATCGGGTAGAAACGAATTATAATTTAGAGGTGTTGTAACAGCTGTGAGTGGGTATACTTTAAAATAGTCTTTGTTGATTGAGATTGTGCTGATTGCTTGACTTGAAATATCTGTTGGTATGTTCAAGAATAGTGGATGAGACCATTCAGGGTCCCAAACATAATCTGATTGTTCTGCTAAGACAATTTCATCAGTTGAATTTTGGAGGCCAAAATTTTTTCTTGCTTGTGAGAATAAATCAACATTGTGTGTGAAATAGTCAATGATAATCCAGGCTACGATTTTTTGTAAATCGTGTTTGACATTTTGTGAAACTTCGTTACTGGTTAAATTTTCACGGATTGTGTTTAAATGTTCGGAGAATATTGCAATTTCATGTCTTACAGTTGTGTGTTTTGATGTTTGAATTGGTGAAGATCCTTGGGATTCTGGTTTTTCTAGTATAGATAGATAGCTATAAATTATTTGAAATAGTTCGTTAGTGAATATTGAATTTTCTCTGTGTGAATTTTGGTGTTGTTTATTTTTTATGTATTCGGTGAATACTTTTGAAAAATCTATATCTACGTCGTCTGTTTGAAGTAGATATCTACCATGAAATTTACTTGGTGAATGGATTTCTATAGTATAGATTCCGTACTGTTGTGTTAGGTTACATATTCCTTTTAGATAGTGATCGATAATTTGTCTTTTGATCTTTACTTCTGGAAATTCTGCTGTGCATGGACTAATTCTTTTTTCAAACAAATTTGCGATTAAATTTAGACAAAATTGTGTTAGTCCTCTATCATCAGTGAGTGAATTGATTAAAAATAGGAGGATGGAGTTTTCATCTTCGCTTTCTTCATTTTGACTCATTTTTGTGTTTTATAACTGTCAATTTGCTGTTTTCAATGTGTTTTATTGGTTGATTCCAATTGTATAGACGTACTGGTTTATTTTTATATGTCTTTTTCATTTTTCATTTTCCTTGTATTGATGATTTTGATGTGGTTTCCGAGTCAGAAAAATATAGTGTATCATTAACTTGGTAGTTTTCATTTACAGAGTCTTTTAATCTGTAAAGTTCTTCCAAATTACTTGTTTCTGATTCGGAGACTGCGTTTCTTCGTTTTGAAAATATTCTTCGTATAATCTGTCTGTTTGCTTAAAACTTTTCTTGTGATTGTTTGTCGTTTCATTCTAATATATCCTATTGACTGTGTGTGTGGAGTGATTACGAGGTCATATTTTTTGTTGTTTATTTCACAATTGTGTAGTATGATTGTTGGTTTATTTCCTAAGTGGTCTAGTGACATAAGGTTTGAGATGACGGATGCAATATTTGAATTAGTGATTTTTAATGCTTAATTTGTTAGTTTTTACAATTTTTTCGGTTAGCCTAACTTGGGTAGCAAATGTCAGGGTGGGAGAGAAAAGTAAATATCGCTTCTTGAGAATGATTGTTACTCTCTCGTGACTAGTCTAAGTTAAGGTGTTAACTTACTTAATCTTACTTAGGGGTAGTGATTGTATTCAAGGGTTGGAGAATAGTAAATCGATCCACAAGGTTCAGGTATAATTAGAACACAAGTAGTTCGTTAGATAATATTTTAAACTTACTAAGTTTAATTATTATCCTGGGTCAGGTAAGAGAGGGGGGGGTCAAGTGAAGGATGAATAACCGAAGTTCTTCACTGTTTATCCTGATTGGAATGGTTAGTGTGATTGAAAAATTTCTATTAGTCTTGGGTCTTGAGAAAAGGTTGGATAAAGAATCGACGTTTGAGGTCGTTAGACACTTTACTAAATGTGTGAGGGAGAACAAAATTGTTCTACTTGATCCAAGGATAAGCCTTGATGATCAGGATTTAAAATTAATGGAATTAAATTAATTTATATAAAAGTGAATTATAGATCCAAGGAAAGCCTTGATGATCTGTTAAGTTTAAAAGGTTTAATTGAAGTAAAAATAAAAAACAAGATAGGATAGGATAGGCCTTCATGTTTTAAGGTAAACTTTAATTGATAGAAAATTTTAATTTATTAGTTTTCGATGATGTTAGTGGGTTTATGATTTGCTGTTATGTTTTAGGAGATGAAGCTGAGATGAAGAGATGATTTGTATATTACTAACAATCTGTGTGTTTACTAACTAATTTTTATAATTATATTTTCAATAAACATTTTCTCTAGATATCTTTTTAAATTTACTGCAGATTAAAGGGAACGACTAGGGGCTGTTTTTATCAGTCGGTATTGTACAATAATAAGTTAGCGCCTGAAATTATCGGTGAAGATTTTTCTTCAAAGATTCTATGTTTGCAAATGAAAATCTAAATTCTTTGCTAATAAAACTCTAAATATAAAAGTTTGTGTTGGCTTTTGCCATACGACCAAGAAACTTATGGGTAAGTTCCGTTGTAGTCGTTTATCGTCTCTTGTCCGAGTTCTTTTTCCAATACCGGGTAATTCTCGTATTGTTCGGAATAATGGCTCTAATCTATTGAGTCGTAGAGACATTTCAATTAAATTATTGTCGTGTAACATTTTTGAGAAGGTTTTTTGTCTAAGTCTAATCTGTTTTTGGTTAGTTCTAAGCTATTTTGTTCCTTAAGGTCTTATTCGAGACTTATGGTCGCACCAGATGAGTTGGGATGGATGTCTAACTCATAAAGTAACTTCAGATAAGGTACACCGTCTGCTCGTCCCGCTATCTTATTTTCGGCCGGATAGATTCGTGCAACATCTTAGTCTAATACCGATCTTAATCTTACTTTTATATCTCTTAGTCTCAATAGATCTAGAGTATACTGGTTTTGTTACGAGTCGGTCTCTTGGAGAAAGCAAGTAGGTTGTAAGTTAAATTTAAAATGCTCTGGTGCTGAAATTACAAGTAATTTCAGCACTTACAAATAAGTGGGTTGTTAGTTTGATGGAGTGTGATTGGTTAGTATTTAATATTTTATAGGGATAAAATATCTAATTTATAACCAATAATAAAATATAGTTTGGATCAAGTTCCAAAATTGAACGCTTTTGATAATGCTGGCCATATATGGCTTAGATAGACATTCAAACAAGCTAAGGATTTGTAATTATTTTGCATGGTTAGAAATTCGCGGATCGCATCATAAGTTCTTTCTTGGACACTGAGGATTCGTATTCAATCAATAGCCAAAAATTCACGCGCAAGTTGGCTCTTTTGTTCTTCCACACAAGTGCGCATCAAACTTGTGGCGTAACGATTTGTGACTAAGTGTATTCCCAATGTAATCTTTAATCTCAGATTTGGCAAGGTAGTTTTAGATAAACTTCAAGATTAGAAAAAACCTGTGCTTTCGATTGAAGTCGTAAAATCTGCCAGGGTAGTTGAGAAAAACCTATTTCCAAAAACCGGTAGAAAATTCTAAGTTGATCAATTTCTATGGTCATTACCTTCATCTTTTAGCTTTAGGACAGAGCATTATGCAATGAGGAGTCGAATGACTGGTTTTGCGATTCAACCTTTAATCTTGTATTTTGCAGGATAGTTTTCAAAAAGTAAAAACTTCGAATTACTCAAAAAAATTTAGGTCATAACGCATAACTCTTCCTCAAAAAAATTAGGGCGTAGCTTAATGTATTGGATATCCCAATAACTTGTTTTTTTTTTTTACTTTTTCATCTCATATTTGGCGGGGTAGTTTACGAGAAAATAAAATCTAAAAAGTTAGGTATAAAAATCCCCCACTGAAACGTTCGAAGGCCATATAGAGTCGGGTAAAGTTAGAAAAGACTAGCAGAAAATGCCGAACATTGCGGGTCTTTTTATTGTTAGCTTTTTAAAAAATTATTTGAGTGTTTATCCCAAAAAAAAACTTTTTTTTGTGAAAGCAAGAATTTCAAAAGCGTCTCAAAATTTAAAATCCTGAAAACCAATAAGTAAAATTGTTACGTAATCTGGAGATTAAAAAACATGTTAAAAATTTTTGTCGTTCTTTGGTGTAATTTGTTATATTAAACGTCGGTTTAAAATATGGTGTTTTTGTGAAGTAATCTGTATTTCTTTTTTTATTACTTATTATATTATTTATGGATAATTCTTCGTCAAGAATTGTTGATTGACATATATCTAGTAGTTGTAATATATTATTTACTCTGTATGCTACTTCTTTTGTGGGGGAAGTTGTTGCATTGGTTTCACAATATCCTAAGAGTCCTAATGGTAGGGTTAGTTTATATGGTGAATTATTATATACTTGTAGAGAAATGATATCGGAGTTTGAGTTTTTCATGTATTTGATGGATGAAATTGTTACTCTAAAAAATTTGTGAATTGGTTTAAATTCAAGATCAGACATATAGAGTTGTTGTATGTTTTGACTTTTGCCGTATTGGTGAACTTGTTTAATCCGAATTTCGTAAATGTATCCTGAGAGTGGTTTAAGATGTTTTCTTTCTTTATTATGGATGGGGTAAAACTTTGAAAAGAATGGTGGTTGTTTGTTCATTTTTTGGAAGAATGTTAAAGCAGTGTTTTGCCTTCTTGTATATTTATCTTTTATATTAATTTTGCTGTCTAATAAATTGATAGTTGGTATGTATTTTGTGATGAATGGAATTCCAATAATATTGTGTTTTATATCTGTTATATGGAATGTTTGTTTAAATGGTTTATTTAGGAGTTTTTTTTGTTCCATTGTTTTAGTGGGAACGAGAAAAAGTTGAATTTTTCCATAAATTGTTAAAGTTGAGCCTTGTGCTGTTTCTATTCTACTGGCTGTTTTTACAGGTGTTAGTTTCGGGTGTAGAGTTTTGATTTCCTTGCAAGTTGGAATTTTTATGATATTCGATTCTGCTCCAGAGTCTATTAAAAAATCTGTTTCAAGGTCTGGTGGTTGAAATTCTTTACTCTTTGGACTTTCTAAAACAAAGGGGATTGTCCAAATTTTTTCTTTCGGTGTTTCTTTTGGTATATTTTGGTAAATGTGATTTGTACTAGAACTTGGTACTTGTTCTTTTTCAGGTTCGTGTAATTTCGTTACATCATTTACTATTTGCTCGATTGGTATGTTACTATTTCTAGGTCTAGTGTGATAATCTAAAAGTAATTCCAATTGATTTTCATAGATATGTGAATGAAAAGGTTGTTCGTATGTAACGGTTTCATAGTCATTTTCAACTTCTATCATGTTGACTAAAATTGTGTTTTCTGTATCTTTTCACTGTATGTAGATTCGCAATTAATGTGATTTAATTGTAGTTCAGTAGTTTACGTGTTGTCAATACCAGGGGGTCTGAATTTGTTTTTTTTTTCAGTTGTTTGTTTTTGATTTATTTGTCTTTGATGTTTTGGTGTATTGCTTCTAAATTTTTTTCGGGAATCTGAATAACGTGTGTTATTTCTATTAGGTGATTGAGAGTAGTTTCTTTGTCTAATGCTATAGTTTGAATTCCTACTTTGTGAGTTATCTCGTGATCTGTTTTGATAACTGTTATGATTAGATCTTTGGTGGTTTGATCTGTTATTTGAATAAGCTCGTGATCGATTGTAATATCGTTGATTTCGATTATTCCAATAGCTTCTGTTTCTATTGTTGGAATAATTTCTATGTCTATTGTATGATGAATTTCTTGATCTATCATTTGAATAGTGTCTATTCCTAGAATGTGAATGGGAACTGGTATCAAACGAATAATTTGGTCTATTTGAGTTTGGTCGTAAATAATTATTTTGATATTGAGTATTTCGACTGTGTGATCGACTATATCTGTTTTGTGAGGAATTACGCGAATTCCTTAGGTCTGGTGTTCTACCTCTGTAGTTGGAGTTATAAGGTGATTGATTTCATGAGTAATTTGAGCTGTTTGGAAGTAATTTTCCAGAGTTATTATTAGTGTGAGTATTTTTGTTTGGTAGATTTTGATCTTTTTCATGTATTGATAAAATGATTTGTTTGGTTCCTTGTACTTTTGTGGTTTATTCTGATTGTCTTGTTGTTTTTGTCTGCATTCAGCAATTCTATGTCCGCATCTTCGGCAATAGTTACACCATTTTTTGGATGATGGTTAACCTTTAAAGTTTGGATTTTTCTCATATATATTCAAAATTTCAGTGATTTTTTTGGATAAATCTGTAGTTGTATAAATTATTTATTTGTGTTGTAGTTGTTTGAATATTATTAACATATTGTAGTTTGAGATTTTCTGTTTCTTCCAGTTTCATAGAGGTTTCTGCTTGTTCTAGTTTATCTACTAGTTTTCTAAAATCTAAATCTGGTTCTCGATTTGAGGAAGGATGTGATGCTCTCTTTTTGATTGCTGTTTTTTGTAATTGACGTGTTAGAGTCATCGTTAAAATTTCTGTCATTTTTGTGTTTTTATAACCGTGAGTATTTAGTGAGTATGCTATAATCGTGTTTCGATCCTTACTGCTGGTTGTTTGATCGTTTCCTTTGGTAGTCTACGGATTTAATTGCATAAAACTCTTTGTTTTGTTTAATCCTTTCAGAAACAGACATTTTTGAAAATTCTTGTTTGAATCTTTTCCAGTCTGATTTTATTTCTATAGGTAAAACAGAAAACCATTTTTGAGCTGCGCCATCAAGTGTGGTTTGTATTAACGCTGTGCGTCTATGTATCCAATTTTGGTGAAGTGGTGTATTTATTGGTTCAGGTCCTATATTCAAGATTAAATTTGCTGTGACTGCAATTAAATAATCTTCTACAGAAAATTCAGGGTCTGTACCGGTGAATACCATCAATGGTTTGTTTGATGTTATTGATGATCCACCCATTAGGTATGGATTCATAGTCATTTGAAGTGATTCTGCGGCATTTGGCATTTGTGAAAAATTTGTAAGTTGACTTTTTGTGATCTCATGTTGTTGTAAGTAATAAGGTAGTGGAATTTCATTTTGCATTTAGGTTGGTTGATAATAATCTGTATTAACTGGAATTTGTGAGTAAAAATTATTATTTTGAGATGCGTGATTTGGTCTAGGTTGTCGCGTATGTTGTTCTTGTGTATACGGTTCAAAAATATCTGGTTGATGTACGTGATAAGAGTGGAGTCTTTGATTTTGGTCATAAAAATCTTCATCATCTGATGAAAGATAATTAGGAGTGTAATACAGTGTTTTATGTTTATTTTGGTTATGTTGTTTATTGTTTTTATTTTGTTGAAAAAATTGATAATTTTCACTTTGGTCTTGTGAAATTCGTGGGTAATCATGAAAATTTACTGAATGTGTTGTTGGATTTTGGAAATTTTGTCTTTGTGAAAATAAATGATTTTGCGTATTTGTACGAGGGAGTTTAGATGTTTGTGGTCTATTTACATAGTTATAATTGTGTTCTGCAAAATTTTTTCTAGTGACTGTTCTTTGTTTTTGTGTTGGTTTCGTCATTCGTCTAAGCGTTTGATGATCCATACGTGAATATTTTGGAACAACGGAGGGTTTAACCGTAGTTTGTAATGTTATCTGTGGTAAGAGAGGGTTTTTAGGTCTTGGAGTTGTAAGATTTGGTTGTACTGGTAAAATACTCTGTTGTGTTGTTGTTACTGTTGTAACTACTTCTTCATTTGTGAAATGTGATGGTGTTTCAATATCTTGTTGTGTAAGATTCCTATTTCCATTTAAGTTTTTTTGTTGTATGAGGGTTGAGTTTAAACTATTATTTCCTATTCTATCGGGTAGAAACGAATTATAATTTAGAGGTGTTGTAACAGCTGTGAGTGGGTATACTTTAAAATAGTCTTTGTTGATTGAGATTGTGCTGATTGCTTGACTTGAAATATATGTTGGTATGTTCAAGAATAGTGGATGAGACCATTCAGGGTCCCAAACATAATCTGAGTGTTCTGCTAAGACAGTTTCATCAGTTGAATTTTGGAGCCCAAAATTTTTTCTTGCTTGTGAGAATAAATCAACATTGTGTGTGAAGTAGTCAATGATAATCCAAGCTACGATTTTTTGTAAATCGTGTTTGACATTTTGTGAAACTTCGTTACTGGTTAAATTTTTACGGATTGTGTTTAAATATTCGGAGAATATTGCAATTTCATGTCTTACAGTTGTGTGTTTTGATGTTTGAATTGGTGAAGATCCTTTGGATTCTGGTTTTTCTAGTATAGATAGATAGCGATAAATTATTTGAAATAGTTCGTTAGTGAATATTGAATTTTCTCTGTGTGAATTTTGGTGTTGTTTATTTTTTATGTATTCGGTGAATACTTTTGAAAATTCTATATCTACGTCGTCTGTTTGAAGTAGATATCTACCATGAAACTTACTTGGTGAATGGATTTCTATGGTATGGATTCCGTACCGTTTTGTTAGGTTACATATTCCTTTTAGATAGTGATCGATATTTTGTCTTTTGATCTTTACTTCTGGAAATTCTGCTGTGAATGGACTAATTCTTTTTTCAAACAAATTTGCGATTAAATTTAGACAAAATTGTGTTTGTCCTCTATCATCAGTGAGTGAATTGATTAAAAATAGGAGGATGGAGTTTTCATCTTCGCTTTCTTCCTTTTGACTCATTTTTGTGTTTTATAACTGTCAATTTGCTGTTTTCAAGGTGTTTTATTGGTTGATTCCAATTGTATAGACGTACTGGTTTATGTCTTTTTTATTTTTCATTTTCCTTGTATTGATGATTTTGATGTGGTTTCTGAGTCAGAAAAATATAGTGTATCATTAACTTGGTAGTTTTCATTTACAGTGTCTTTTAATTTGTAAAGTTCTTCAAAATTACTTGTTTCTGATTCGGAGACTGCGTTTCTTCGTTTTGAAAATCTTCTTCGTATAATCTGTCTGTTTGCTTAAAACTTTTCTTGTGATTGTTTGTCGTTTCATTCTAATATATCCTATTGACTGTGTGTGTGGAGTGATTACGAGGTCATATTTTTTGTTGTTTATTTCACAATTGTGTAGTATGATTGTTGGTTTATTTCCTAAGTGGTCTAGTGACATAAGGTTTGAGATGACGGATGCAATATTTGAATTAGTGATTTTTAATGCTTAATTTGTTAGTTTTTACAATTTTTTCGGGTTAGCCTAACTTGGGTAGTAAATGTCAGGGTTGGAGAGAAAAGTAAATATCGCTTCTTGAGAATGATTGTTACTCTCTCGTGACTACTCTAAGTTAAGGTGTTAACTTACTTAATCTTACTTAGGGGTAGTGATTGTATTCAAGGGTTGGAGAATAGTAAATCGATCCACAAGGTTCAGGTATAATTAGAACACAAGTAGTTCGTTAGATAATATTTTAAACTTACTAAGTTTAATTATTGTCCTGGGTCAGGTAAGAGAGGGGGGGGGGGGGTCAAGTGAAGGATGAATAACCGAAGTTCTTCACTAATTATCCTAATTGGAATGGTTAATGTGATTGAAAAACTTCTATTAGTCTTGGGTCTTGAGAAAAGGTTGGATAAAGAATCGACGTTTGAGGTCGTTAGACACTTTACTAAATGTGTGGGGGAGAACAAAATTGTTCTACTTGATCCAAGGATAAGCCTTGATGATCAGGATTTAAAATTAATGGAATTAAATTAATTTATATAAAAGTGAATTAAAGATCCAAGGAAAGCCTTGATGATCTGTTAAGTTTAAAAAGTTTAATTGAAGTAAAAATAAAAAACAGGATAGGATAGGATAGGCCTTCATGTTTTAAGGTAAACTTTAATTGATAGAAAATTTTAATTTATTAGTTTTCGATGATGTTAGTGGGTTTATGATTTGCTGTTATGTTTTAGGTGATGAAACTGAGATGAAGAGATGATTTGTAAATTACTAACAATTTGTGTGTTTACTAACTAATTTTTATAATTATATTTTCAATAAACATTTTTTCTAGATATCTTTTTAAATTTACTGCAGATTAAAAGGAACGACTAGGGCTGTTTTTATCAGTCGGTATTGTACAATAATAAGTTAGCGCCTGAAATTATCGGTGAAGATTTTTCTTCAAAGATTCTATGTTTGCAAATGAAAATCTAAATTCTTTGCTAATAAAACTCTAAATATAAAAGTTCGTGTTGGCTTTTGCCATACGACCAAGAAACTTATGGGTAAGTTCCGTTGTAGTCGTATATCGTCTCTTGTCCGAGGTCTTTTTCCAATACCGGGTAATTCTCGTATTGTTCGGAATAATGGCTCTGATCTATTGAGTCGTAGAGACATTTCAATTAAATTATTGTCGTGTAACATTTTTGAGAAGGTTTTTTGTCTAAGTCTAATCTATTTTTGGTTAGTTCTAAGCTATTTTGTTCCTTAAGGTCTTATTCGAGACTTATGGTCGCACCAGATGAGTTGGGATGGATGTCTAACTCATAAAGTAACTTCAGATAAGGTACACCGTCTGCTCGTCCCGCTATCTTATTTTCGGCCGGATAGATTCGTGCAACATCTTAGTCTAATACCGATCTTAATCTTACTTTTATATCTCTTAGTCTCAATAGATCTAGAGTATACTGGTTTTGTTACGAGTCGGTCTCTTGGAGAAAGCAAGTAGGTTGTAAGTTAAATTTAAAATGCTCTGGTGCTGAAATTACAAGTAATTTCAGCACTTACAAATAAGTGGGTTGTTAGTTTGATGGAGTGTGATTGGTTAGTATTTAATATTTTATAGGGATAAAATATCTAATTTATAACCAATAATAATATATAGTTTGGATCAAGTTCCAAAAATGAACGCTTTTGATAATGCTGGCCATATATGGCTTAGATAGACATTCAAACAATCTAAGGATTTGTAATTATTTTGCATGGATAGAAATTCGCGGATCGCATCATAAGTTCTTTCTTGGACACTGAGGATTCGTATTCAATCAATAGCCAAAAATTCACGCGCAAGTTGGCTCTTTTGTTCTTCCACACAAGTGCGCATCAAACTTGTGGCGTAACGATTTGTGACTAAGTGTATTCCCAATGTAATCTTTAATCTCAGATTTGGCAAGGTAGTTTTAGATAAACTTCAAGATTAGAAAAAACCTGTGCTTTCGATTGAAGTCGTAAAATCTGCCAGGGTAGTTGAGAAAAACCTATTTCCAAAAACCGGTAGAAAATTCTAAGTTGATCAATTTCTATGGTCATTACCTTCATCTTTTAGCTTTAGGACAGAGCATTATGCAATGAGGAGTCGAATGACTGGTTTTGCGATTCAACCTTTAATCTTGTATTTTGCAGGATAGTTTTCAAAAAGTAAAAACTTCGAATTACTCAAAAAAATTTAGGTCATAACGCATAACTCTTCCTCAAAAAAATTAGGGCGTAGCTTAATGTATTGGATATCCCAATAACTTGTTTTTTTTACTTTTTCATCTCATATTTGGCGGGGTAGTTTACGAGAAAATAAAATCTAAAAAGTTAGGTATAAAATTCCCCCACTGAAACGTTCGAAGGCCATATAGCGTCGGGTAAAGTTAGAAAAGACTAGCAGAAAATGCCGAACATTGCGGGTCTTTTTATTGTTAGCTTTTTAAAAAATTATTTGAGTGTTTATCCCAAAAAAAAATTGTTACGTAATCTGGAGATTAAAAAACATGTTTTTTTGTTTAAGTTTTACATATCAAACAAGCAAACAAAGTTAAAGTTGTTTAAATTTTAAGCACACAAAGTTAGGTCAATCCAGGCTGACTTCTGAAAATTATAAGATTGCTGAAAGGTAAGATAAATATAATAATTTTATATAATTTCAACCCCCATACCTGCGTTAACTGGTATTTGTTTCTCTAAAAGTAGTAAATAATCAATAGTTTTGGCTTTAAATTTGACTTCTTTTTGAGCAGTCTTCGATTTTTAGGTAACCATTTTATTTCATGGCACATAATCTAGCATTAAAAAATTCTGACGAGTTAATTCCATAAAGCTGTCCAGTGCTCACTTCTTGCGATTGCGTTTTTATCAACATTCCACGTTTTGGCATAATTTTGTTTCTTTTTTCCTTCAATTAGAAGGTATACTTTTTCAGTGAAAAGAAAAACATTTTTTTTACAGAGAGGCGAAGCTGTGCTTCGCGCCTCTTGCGATACACAAGGCCAATGACTCGTAAAAAAATTGTCCAAAAGCCAAAAATATCACCCAAAATTTCAATAGTTTTTTTTTTCAAAATGCAACTAATTTTGATGAAAACATCTGCCAGAACACAGCAGTCATTGTTGAAATAGCATGAAAATTTTAAAATGACGCTACACATTGTTTCACAATATTTTCAATGGAAGACAGAAGTACAAAAAAATTCTGAAAAACCAAGTTGAAAAAGCTACTTGAAAAAAATAACTTAAAAAAATTGGAAATATTAGAGCTACAAAAACTCCATGTTTGTATTGGATGAAACTTATTAGCAGACTTAGATCAATTGGAAACTATTCAGCGAGCGGCAATAAAGGCGACATATTTTGGGTCGAAAACAAAACTGTTGTCAAAAAACATTTGGAAAAATTTCAAGTTTTTACAACGCATCTATACTGAAGCACCTAAGCCAATGACATTTTTTTTGCCCTCGAAATTACGCAGTATAAATTGTTTCAGCCGAAATGAAAAACTGTTTAAATATTAAGATAAAAAAAAAACGAAAAAAAATATGCAAAATCAGGCTTGGTAAATTTACAAATTACAGAACTTTCAGTTACAGTAGAAAAATGTATGAATTGGAACAAAACACATCTAGAAATTTAGCCAATAAAACTCTTCCAGGAAGAAAATAAGTGCGTTTGAAAAAAGAAACGGAAAATTAACCGACAAAAACTAGGACGAAAACCACGAACCCGAAAAATAATTACAAACTGAAAGAGTATTTTCTCAGTTACTACTTAATTGCTGGTAGTTTTAACTGACCTTTAAAAACTTGAGCATATCAGAAGTAGAAAATTCCGACTGTTTGGGTCCAGCTTACCATTACTACTTAAATGATAATTCTGTGAAAAAGTTGTTTACGGAAAATTAAGTCTAGTACCCGATTGCCATACCCTTGCTTAACGCAAGGGTAATGAGGTTTTCTGCCGAAGTGCAGTATGTATAAAAGTATAGCACCACATCTATCTAACTTTTTTCTCATGAAGCAAACTAATATATCCCTTTTCATTTGGCGATTCAAACTGATGATTTTTTTCTGCAGTTTTCTACTGAAAAATATAATTTTAATTCAGAGAAACAAAACTAAAGCCTTCAAAAAATCAAACGCTCACTTAAATTCAAATTGTGAGTAACATGTATATTGATCGAATTACGCACGCCATTTGGTTCTTAGACAAAACTCAAAATTTCGTCCAAATAGGTGGAAAGAAAAGGATACCGCAAAATGACCTCAACTTGTGTACTGACAATTAGACAATGCGAACAACCATTTCACTTGTAAAAACTTGCAGATGCGCGAAACGAATGGCCCCACAAGTTTGTATCAATTTTTTAAAACCCTTTGTTTTTCTGTTTCAAGTTCACAGAGGTTAATATAACAGACCGTTGAAAAAGATTCAATGAACGATAATAAACAATTTATTTAGTGAGCGGCCGCTAAGCCGCACTCAAATGGAGAGATGCCCATTGACTCGAAAACAAAAAGTAGTCTTAAAAAATTTCGATTTCGTTTTTTGTGACATTTACACTTTTGTACTTCGATAGTGGAGTTTGCCTTCCTTAAGAAAATGAACTGAACTGAACAAGAAATCAAAAATCGAACCACGAAATATGAAATTTGAGCCTGAACAAAAAAATCACGACCTATATAAGAGTCTTCACTACGTTTATCGACTCTTTATAATTCCGAACTTATAGCAGTTATAACTTACCGCCCGCAAAACGAATAGAAAACTACCATTAAATTTAGAAAAGTTCAAAATCAAATTAATTACACGACTCATTAAAACTGCTACGAATTTAGTTCAAGATACAGTTCAGAAATGTGGTTCGCATGTGCGTCCATTTTCATGCTAAAACGTGTCCTCTAGAGTACTTGCTTTCTGGTTAGCCTCAGTGAGAACTGTTATCTGGTCTGAGATGGAGGCCATGAGGGGACTGTCAGCTGCCGTGGTCAGACTCATGAACTTGTGCAGTCTCTCTAGTTGTTTGATCATGCTGCTAAAGTTGCCACTGGGTACAAACTGCAGCACCGTCTTCACGTTATTCTGCATTAAGAACAACCAAATTGCGTGATATATTCTTTAGTCTCTTTTAGCGAAAAATGTAGACTTCAACTTCACGTAATTCACATAATTTCGCTCAACTGTTATCAATACTTGAAATGACATTTTGTTTATGTTAAAAACAAAAAAATATATTACATACCATGTTTCCCTGTAGTATACAGCCAATGAGGAGTGCGGCATAGGCTGCAGTCATACAGCTCTCCATGTGTCGTCCAGCGGCACACAAGGCTAAACAACAGATGAAATAGTTTTAGGATTTCCATGAAAAAAAAACAAAAAGCGTGGAAAGCGAGTTTGCTCGGTTCTTTTTGTTTATACCTGCTAAATGTTGAAAAAAAAACTTCATTACCAAGTTGGATTGATAATATCAGTAAATATATGTTAAAAAATGTTCAGAAAAAACCATGTTTCAAACGTACGAACATGGTATCGTATAAAGTCAGCCAACCAGCTTCCTCTGGGATTTGTTAAAACCGACATTACAAAGTTAAAATTTATCTGTTATTTTACCTTGCTCGAGAACATCCAATCGCTGCTGTTGTTCCATTTCCGACCGCTTTTTCGGACACAGACTGCTTTCGTCCGAGGAACTGAAAATTTAGACTCAATATCTTTGAAGCATCTAAAGCCTCGATCTTTAAGCCGACCAGTGCCTACTGCAATACCTGCTCCATGCACTCGACTATGTAGCAATGTTTCTCAGCGCAGATATTAAACAAATATTCAAAACCTTTTGAAAGCTGTAACCTCGGATGTAACTTGTCTTTTCAAATGTATGAAAGATCTGAATTAATGACATACACTAAGTTGATTACTTGCACAACTGATTCGAATTACGAGAAATAAGAATGATCTTACTTGTTTGCGCCGGATTTTTTCTTGCCCACCCAAACAAGACCGCCTTCTTCATCTTCCACGAACTCGTCATCAAATGTTTGTTGCTTATTGGTTCCATTTCCCATCGGCGTTTTATCATCTGACCATTCAAAATCACTCGAAGAGTCAAATCCGTTGCCTCCAGAACTTGCTCTTCTATCATTGTATTCAGCGCCTGCAAACGCAGCTGAATCAGTGGCCGCTGGTTTGGTTCTTCTGCGTTGGCTTCTCCGCACCGATTCCTTGCCGCTCGTCATTTCATCATTGGAGTGTGAATCTGCATCTGTTTCGTTCAGCTTCTCCTCCGCCTCTATCTTTTCAACCAGCTGTTCCTGGCTGCAAAAGAGCAGCACAAAGGCCTCCACAGCAGAAACTTCTCTGTTCCTATCATTCTGTTGTACATCCTTCATAGGATTGTTTTTGCATCTCGTTTTCGATTTGTGACTTTCCCTTTGCATGAGTACGCCAGGCGGTACTTTGGTTTTCAGCACCATAAACTGTCTTCTGTTTAATGGACTGCAGTCCAGCAGATTAATCAGCAAGCCCAGACTCTAAAGACAAGGCAGGTTGGCTCTTTTCAACTTCCCCTCCTTTCAAAGTTATCATTTTTACAGTTGTTTTTATGAGTTATTTTGGCTGAGCGCGTAATGTTACGATGTAAGTTATGAACAACAAGTATGTTCAAAATAGTTTAGTTTGTTCACTATGCAATTTTTTCTATTGGTTTTTTGAATTTACAATGTATAATTGGTTTTTCAAAACTGAAATTCAACTGTGGGGGAAAGTGGAATAGAGACCTAAATTAATTTGGCCGAGTAAGTCCCACTTATTAGTTTGTTCATCTTGTCAAGTTTCATTGCATTATGCAAGGCTTAAGTAGTTTTTGAAACTTGAAATGGAAAGGTGGGGGGGGGGGGGGCGGAATTGAAAAGAGCCGTCAGATTTAACTATAAACAACACCGTTGAAGTTATTTAATTTTATCATCACAAAAGAACGTCGTACGAAGCTGTAGGTTTACTTAAACTTGCTAGAATTCGGTCAAATGGTGTTGAATAAAGATTAGTATTATTTCGAATTTATTTTCCACATACCATAATGGTGATATCGAACTTTTTGGCAGATGAAACTTTTCCTGGTATATGAAGAGCACAATCGACAAGGCAAGCAAGCATTTCAGTCTCATTTCCCATTTTGGTGGAGCCCAATTCTAAACAAACAAGTCTGTATGAAATGAGTGATCAATTGACAATGACAGCAGACAGCGGAGCACTGACTGCTAGAATGACCAGCAAAAACCTACCTGAGTCATTTGTGAGGTTGAGACAAATTCCAAGAGACTCGATGAGGCAATCTTGCAATGAGAACTGCAACTGATCGCTGTCTAAACTTTGTTCTGCTTTTGATGGCTGTAGATTGTAATTGTCCAATTCTGAATGATCATTCTCAGAAGTGGAAGGTTTTGCTTCGTCCGTTTTTTCGGATTCATGTCTGTTTTCACCAACTGATTTAACAAGAAACTTGAAAACTCTGAAACACACTTAATTTCATCAAAAACAATCAATCAAAGGAAAGCGTATGTTTCATTTCAACTGTTCTATACAATTATTTTACAATTATAACTTAAAGATTCTAACTTAAAGACTACGAAATCGTTAAATTCAAATTGCTTATGGCTCATAGATTGGCAATTATTTGCAAAATAATTGATATTAAACTACGAAAAAGCAGCACAAGTTACCTGGTCGCAGACTGAATAATTCGAATGCCATCATTTTGAATCAACTGCTTCTGGTTCTCATGATGACTGTGCGTAACCTAAAATATCGTATCACCAAATTATAGTTCCTTCTCTCGGATCAATTGAGCAATCTCCCCCCCCCCCCCCCCTCCATTCTCGCTGGGGGGGGGGGGGGGGGGATAAAGCTTAATAGGCTCTTGAAGCATGTTTATGAACTCTTGAAAATAGTTTGGATGATATGAAATCATAAACAGATTCTCCAACGAATGAGGAAGGCCAAAATTTACAATATCAAAGCTCAAAAATTACAATCAAAGTGAAAAAGAATCAATACATTTGAGGCAAATAAAGCTACTTTTTTCTGTACTCAAAGGATGATAAGTGTTTTGCACACAATATTAAAGTGCTGAGGAGAGCCATGTTTAATATCCAGATCCAAGGCTAGAGCATCAACCCTGATAATTCGCTTTCTGATGAGGCAATGGTCACCCAAACAAAAGTTAACAAAATTATAGAATCGAAGAATCGAATTTTTTTTAAATAAAATTTGATTTTTTTTTCTTTTTCAAAATTTTTCTCGATACTCATATAAAATAAACTTCAATCGGTCAATTGATTGCGTGCTACGAACATATCAACCATCTTCTTGCGTTTGATGACGTCTTTTTGTAGCGTTTTACCGTTTTTGCGTGGGGGGAGATAGCTCAATTGGTCATTATGGGGGGGGGGGGGCGGGGGGAGATTGCTCAATTGATCCCTTTTCTCTTCTCCTGGATTTTGTTTTTATTGTAAAAACGGCTCCATTCAACTCACTCATGAACCCCCGCTCTAAAGACAAGCAGCAGCCAATGATCTAGATTGAGTCATAAAACTCACGTTTAAAAGATTGCCGGTTGCATGTAGCTACAGCAAAAATTAGCACGTTTTAATTTGCAAGAACCCGAAACCTTTGTAAGCCAACAAACTTCTCAACAGAACTACTTACTACATCACTTGCCTGAATATCATAAAATAGCAGTTTTACCATGCTTCACATTGAATTTTAAACAAGGATAGCCGGTTACTGTGCAAGAAGCAAACAATGTTCTGACGATAGTCTTAGAAAAAACAATTTTTTTTTTCAAATGAGTGTCCCTTTTTTCTGAGTAATGTGATAAAAAATTTGAACGAAAAGAGAAATTGGACAAATGCGACAGTCATAGTCAAATAGAACAATTGGAAAGAAGTTTTTGTAGAAAAATGACTAGAAAAACGAAAAAAAAATTAGGAAAAACAATTCCTTTCAATTCTTTTTTGGAAGAAATTGTTCTGAATTTTTTCAAGTTTCTGATTCCCAAAATCTCGCTAAAAACTCCTAAAACAAACTTTACTCGAAAAAAACTAAGTTTTCATGGCTAAACTTAAGCTAAATAAGCTGCTGAAAGCCTGCACGCTCACCTTATCAGCTCGATATTAGACCAAAATCAAAAAAATTTCGAACCTGTTTTTCTCGACACTGAAAAATTTTTTTAAAGCCGTTCGAATCACGACTGAAAGGGCTTTAAAATGATATATCACTCGACCAATTCCACTGATTATTATTTGAAGTATCTGATTTTGCGAAGAAAACAAAAAGAAAAAAAATAAAACACACCCGAATACAAAGTTCCTTCACATTTTCAAATGGTCGGAACAACTTGTTTAATTTATGGTTTTATTCTCAAATTTCTACTATTAATTTCTCTATTTTTCTAGTAGTTTTTAATGAATATACATTTAGAAGAGTCAAAGCTGCAAAAATTGTAAATACCGGTAAAAAACATAGCCAACATACAGTTAAAAAAGAGTCAATGAACGCAAGGAAACAGAAAAAAAATTCCTAGCTTTTTTCAAAAATTTTCAGCATTCGAAATTCAAACAAAAATGTGCAGCATTGAAGCTCTTTGAATTTCAAGAACCAGTTAAGAATGAAACTTTCTTGATGAAAAAATAACCCAATTTGAGACAGCTGGATCAATAGGTAAGTAAATTTTTGTTCCGCAGAGAAAATTACACATGCGAGGTTGCACTTCGCATACACAAGCAAAAATATGACTGATAACGCTACTGGGAAAAACTGAATGATTAAAACTTTGAGTCTACAAAACTTCATTAGTGACGCACGCCAATTATGAGTCTACATAATTGCTAAGTAACGCAAGTCAATTAAGACGCATTAGCTGTACCAGTCAATTCGATAAAAGTAATTTACCAACTAACATGCCTCAATTTATAGAGCGGATGCATTTAAACTAGTATACGAAAAAATTCATTAAAAACATCCGACCCTGCCCAGGTTCGAACCTTCCTTTTTTGCTGCTGAACTCCTTCCCTACCTCTACGCTACATATCCATGATTCCTTGAAGCTTAAGTGCTATTTGTAATATACTAGTATGTATTAATATCTTAGTATTGGCTTTACTTAATAGCTGGGTCAAAATGAACACATTTTGTCGCAACAATTGCATTGCAACAATATTTGCGATTTAGGTTGGAAAAAAAAGAAAGTTCATACTATAACACAAGCTAAACTTGTGTAAAAATCGACTTTGGAAACTCGAGGTCGATCACGTTTTCCGTGAGCTTTACTTTTGCTGTTCGATAGTGGAGTTTGCCTTCCTTCCAACAAAGAAAATGAAAAGGAAAACATAGCCAACTGACAGCTGGAAAAAAGCAACGCAAGGAAACAGAAAGAAAATTGATTTATGTCTTTAAAGCTCTTTGAATTATAAGAAAAGTTTATGATTGGTGCTTTTGTTGACAAAATTAACCCAGTTTGATAAAACTGCATCAATAGGTAAATTTTTAAAACCGCTGGGAAATCTGAACATTAAATCCACTTTCAAAACCAAAGAAGTCTATCAGGTTTTTTTTGTGATCTTTAACTTGTTTTTCTCTTCGATAATGGAGTTTGACTTTCTTTTAACAATGTGAATGAACTGAACAAAACTAAAGTCAATCCGCGAAAAATCAAAATTTAGCGTAAACAAAAACCTGAAAAAAAAAATAACCAAGACCTATATAAGAAACTTCATTACGTTTATCAAAATTACCACAAAAAACTTAAGCTCAGGGTGGCCACGGTATCCGAAAAAATGCAGGCACTGGCGAAAATGAATGCCAGGCATTGATGAAAATGAATGCCTGGCACTGATATTTTACGAAAGAGAATTAGCTTTTTTCTCTTATTGACAAAAATGTTACAATTAGAAGTTACTACTGCAGTAAACGTATCAAAAATTATTTTCTCAGAGCACTGTTTCAAAATTTTTTTCTCAAAGTATCTACTCAATTTAACAGAAAAACACTCCTACTTCCATTTTTAATGATGTGGTGAACAAAACAAGTGCGGCAAATTCTTTTGACCTTGATATAAAATTGCTGGCACTCCTTATTTTTCCTAATAAAGAAAACATTTTGGTGAAAATTTCCTACCCCGTTTTTCTCAAATCGGGTTAGCTTGCTTGAAATTAAACATGATCATGATAAAAGTTGCTAAAAATTTCACGAGCATTTTTAGGGAGCAACATTTTTTGAGCGTTTCGGACCCATAACTCCATCCTGAAAATAGATTTATGAGATGAAAATAGCCAACTGACAGTTGAAAAAGAAAAATGAACGCAAAGAAACAGAAAAAAAATGACTTGTTTTTTTTTTTAAATCGCAGCTTTCGAATTTCGAAGATAAAATAGATGACCTTTTAAACATCTTTAAATTTCTAGAACAATTTATAATTGACAATTCTTTCATGAAATTAACCCAATTTGGGAAAACTGAATCAATACGTTAAGATTTTAATCCGCTGTGAAATCTGATATTTACATTCCACTTTCGAAACTAGAAGTCGATCACGTTTTTTGTGACCTGTACACTTTTACTGTTCGTAGGGTACGGATAGCAACGTTTGAGACAAAAAATTTCATTGCTCTATGCTTGCATAAAAAGATCACTCACATTTTCGATCAGAGTTGAGCAGCGGAGTAGTCTCTGTATATGGAGCTCAAGCATTTCCCGTTCTTCTGCCCCCAAAAGACTGTAGAGCTTCTGCTGTGTCACTGCATCGGCACTGAGAGTGTCTACATTTAATCCAAATAATGTAAAAAGTGTAAAATTGTGCATAATCCTTTTCAATTTGAAATTAACGAGATATTGACAGATATTAAACAGGCAGTTACAACGGGGAGCTTTTATCCTATGCGGTATTTAGTCCTATGGGGAATTTAGTTCAAAGGTTTTTTGGAAGTATTTTATCGAAGGATTTTTTTATTGTGGGGGATTTTGTCCGCGAGCGTTTCTTGATATCACCAACTTACTGTGAGAAAACTAAACCTTTGATTCCGCTGTTAAATATAAAAACTGAAATGCATTTTGAACTGGAACCCACCATTTTTTTTTAACTCAAGCCAATCATGATTTACCTTCCATCTGGTTGTTGAAATGGAAATTAGCTTCAGAACAAATTTTAAAATCAAACCATCGGCAGAGAAAAATGAGGGTAAACATATGTTCATATTTATATATCATATTATATTAATCATATATCATATTAAAACTCCATATGAATTTTTTGTGACAAAACTAACACTTTTAGAGAAAACTGGATCAATTGAGTAATTTGTTTATTCTACAGGAAAATCAAACAAAACTACTATCAATTTTCGATGTTATAACCATTCTAACCCATTTTAACTAACCCATTTCTAATCCATTTTAACGCCATTCTAAATTCTGTGATTGAACAGCGTAATTTGCCCTCCTGATTTGACTCAGTTTCACTTCAATCAAATTTTGAGACTTTCCCAGAATAAAAACCGCACAACATCAAAAAGTCTCCATTTCGTTCCTTGTGACAATAAAGAAATTGATTCATACAATAACACTTGAATGGAAAACAAGGCTTACATGCTTTTCCGACGTATTCGATTGCACCACTTTTCATAATCTGTGTTTTGAAGCCATCTGTCCATTTTGACTTTTCACAGTAGACTGATAAAAGCACCTCTAGAGAAAGTGCAGAGGGTGAAACCTCTTCTGATAGACACAGCAACTTGGAAGCAGAATCAGGCAAGCTGATTAACACCTTCTTTAGTTTAGTCTTCACTTTGAACAGCTCGTTCTTTTCACTTTTCTCCTTGTCCGAGTTCGTAGCATTGATCCGATTTGAAGTCCAATCTGCTGTTTCTTCGTTTTTGATTAGACGTATAACGAGAGCTAGAGCGTAAATGTCCAGATGTAGTGGGATCTTATCCCTGCTGAGCACGTATAGTAGAAGGGAAGTCGCCAGTGCTAATGCCGGATGAACAGGTGCATCCTTCATTAGAATACAGATACGGGGCAGAATTAACTGGGCCCTGAAATGAACCCTGAAGTTGGACTGCGTGGCTTTTGTGGCCATGGAGAGAAGGGAAAGACATCTGGTCGACAGTGAGACTCCTGGACCTCCGAGTCCTTCCAGCATGTACTGCATGTCTTCACTGAACATCTGACTTTCTCCGTCTTCCAAGGTCGTTTGCATCGACTTGACACTTCGCACCACTGTGTAGAGCTGAAACAGAAATCTGACATTAAGTTCAATATTCATAAGCGGCACAAATTTACAGCTTGCTCTTAGTGCACACATCCGATGATTCGGTATCCAATTATTATCATTATTAATTTTACACAATCTTCGTAGTTCGGTGACGCTCTGACAGCAAATTTTCGTTTAACCATTCGCAACACAAAAAGAATAATTCGTCAGATAGATGCAATAAATGGTCAATTGCGAGCTTATAAAAAGGTGTGCTACATAATTAGGTCCATACGAACTCACTTTTCATTAGTTTTATTTTTTAGACGTGCCATTATTTCATTCCCTACTATTTCACTCGGCACAACTTCACTCCGCGACGACTTGACACCGATTTAATCCTCTAATTAACAAACCTGAATTTCTATACTGATTACATTATCTCAAAGTTAAAACTGAATTTGAAGCCTCACTGGAAAACGGTAATTGCGTTCGATCAACTAATACGCCAAACCATCATTAATACAGAATCTTCGCCATAGGACTTTCATGTGTTTATGTACGCCAATTTGAAGAAACCTTATCTCTAAACTATTTGGCATCAAAATTATTGCTCTCGCTTAGATAAAAAAGATGGAATTTTTTTTACTATTTTTTTTCCTAAACAAATTTAAACACTTGCGAGAACACGACAAAAAGCAGCTCTATGCAATAATAAAAATTAGAAATAAGCCTCTAATTAGTTAAAATCCGCCTCCTGAGATATAACCTGGACCCAGAGATTAAGTGTCTCGCAGACTAACCACTCAGCCACGGAAGCTTAAAAGTCATCAAACACTAGCCACAAATAAAGCAGAGAACAAATGCTATGCAATTTCCAATGCTACAGTGAAATTTCCAAATAAGTGAACACTTTTAATTAACACTTTCATTTGCGAGATAGGTTAGAAAAAAAAGGCTCGTAATAATACACTAAGGTGATCGCAATTGTAACTAGGAATTTTTGACGGAATTTGTATTGCGTCAGTATTAATAAGAGCAAAATGCATGCCTCAGTTCAATTTGGAATGATTCAATTTCGCTTGTGATAGGATGACTACACTCAAAATATTCTAATTTTTACGATGAGATAATCGCAGCTTTCATCCATTTGATTTCATCAATATTGTAAAGACTGTATTTAAAAACTGCAATACTTTTCAGATGGTATTTTAAAAAACCCGTCAAAAATTGCTAGCTTAAAACTCGAAATTTGTCTGGAGAAAAAAACCACCCAAGAACATAATATTCCGTCCCTTTCTTCAAAAGTCGGAACAACAACTGGAGCATTCAGTTAACATGGCGTTTGGGTGCAAGATGTTCAAATAATAATAAATTCCATTTTTTTGAATTGTATCTATTTTAACGAAAACTATTCCAGATATCTGGGGAGTCGTTAAAATCAAGGATTTACCTTGCTACCTGCAGAATTGTTCTCTTTTGCTCTCAGCTAAAACTTCTTACCAGTAAAACCACAAATTATGATCCAAACCAGGATGCACTTCAGTGTCGTCGAAAAAAAGCCATCTTATAGCAACGGTTCAAGACTTTTGTTTTAAAGGCAAAGTTGTTAAGGAGTTGAACTAAAGGGAGTGAAACTTAACCGTGGTTTTTTGGGGGATGAAATGATGGAAACTTTCAAAGCATAGCCAACTGACAGTTGGTAAAGAGTAGAGAACGCAAGGAAACAGAAAAAAAACTGACTTGAAAAACTTCAACTTCCGAATTTGAAAAAAAACATATGCCCTTGAACCTCTTTGTATTTCACGAACAAATTATGTCTGGTGATTTTTAATAAAAATTAAACCAATTTGAGAAAACTGGATCATTAGGTAAAGTTGTATTTCATAGGGAAATCGAAACTAGCAACCGATCACCCTTTTTGTGGCTGTTTGATAGTTGTTTTACTGTTTAACAAAGGAAATGAAGTTAACCGAAAAAGAAAATAAAAGTGAAACAACGAAAAATTCAAACTGAGCAAGAACAATACTATGACTTTTTCCTAAAAAACACAAAAAAATCACCAAAGCCTATGTAAGAATACTCAGTATGTTCATTACTGTTAATCTACTTTTTTGTAAGGCAGCATACTTAAAATAACTTGGAAATTTTTTCTTGAATGAATCAACATTTATCAACGCATGGTAAACCATCTAAAATCAGTGCAATTTTCAAAGCATCACAATAGCAGGAAAAACTTGATCATCCGAGTCATATCAACACAAGAGTCGAGGCTCACATGCGCTGAAACGACAAAAAGGGTTTAAAAGTAAAACAAGGCTGCTCGTATTAGGGCGAAGCCCTGATTGTTCCGACTGCCTTTTAAGGTTTATCGAGAAGCAATAACATCAAAAAATTAAATGAAATAAAACAAAATGAAAATGTTTTCTCTGAAATTTGAATTTTTTTAATGAAAATCATCCCACCACACGCCATAAACAGTACAAAAGGATAGATTCGCTCCTTGTAACAAATTAATTGTGGCAAATAAGCTTCTTTCACCCAATTTGGAACAATTTATAAGACGGGTTAACTCTCCGCTTACGCGTTATTAGCGATGTCACAAATTGGCCAAAATGGCAATCTTTAAACCCCGGTAACTTTACAAAAAATGATCACAGGTGAAACATCTTTTCAAATTTGAGCACAAGACAACAATATTTTTCAAATGATATTAAAAAATTTTGTCAAAAATGGCTAGTTGAAAAGTCGAAATTTGTCTGAAGAAAAAAAACCCACCCCGAGCACAAACATTCCGTTACTTTCGTACCGAAAGTCGGAACAATAAAAAGCGAATTATTAGGAAAATAATACTTTTTTACGTGCCGGAATCGAACTTTCGACCTGGAGATTAAAAATGCCACGTCCTCACATCTGCATCTGCGCCACAGTAACTTTTTCACTATACAAAAAAGTCACCAATAAAAATGATGCAACAGATGCTATTTAACTGACAATGCTAAAAATGCAACCAAATCAGAACTTTCATTTGCGAGTTTGGTCGGAAAAAAGGTGGATTCGTAATAAAATACGACTCTCAGTAGCTGGCTTGTGTGAAATAGCAGTCATTAGCAAACAACTCACCTCCTTTTCTTTGCGGGACACTTTGACAGATTCCGCATTTATCTGCCCTTCGTCCAAGAACTGGGTTGCTTCAAACCTGTCTAGACCAGTCTTGGACGCTAGCATGACAGGTACTGCAAATTGGGATGTGGTACCAGTAGTATCATATTTAGTTGAACTTTCCTCCTGAAGTAGCGAAGATACGTTTGATGAGACACCTTTGTATCGAACTGACTTGGCTGCTTCTATTTGAATCGCTGACGTTTTATTAGATACGTCTTCATCAACGTCAATATCGTCGAAATCCTATAAAACTGCATCTATGAGAGTATCAAAAATATACCAGGATTTTGTGCATCAAATAGTCCTCGTCCTCGGAAAAATGCACTATATCAAGAGCCCTATTGCTGAAAAATCGAAATTAAAATGATCGAAATAAACCTAATGAATCACACTTGTGATTTCATTTCTTTCATAAACCAGATCAAAACAATTACCATAAATTCCTTCGGTATCATTAATACAAGCTTCAGTTTTTCAAATGCACTGGTCTTCATTCGTGACCGATGGTCTTTTTGAGATTGTCTTTCAGAAAGCTGTTTTTTTATTTTGATGTATAAAAACTGATTTTCTCATATGAATATTTACAACACCCTCTAGACCTTACGAAGTTATTTTTGGAAGATGTGGTCGAGGATGATACAGTGGGTGAATCGGCTCCCGAGCTGGTCCACGCCCTTGCATTGTACCGTGCCTTCAGAGGGCTCTAAAATATTAGAAACAAACATGTCATTCTGTTATTATTTCTCAACCCGTCATCTTCATTGTTGTTTTTGTAGCCTTTTCGTTCTCTTGACATAATGTTAGTTTATTTCGGATGAACTTTGTGGTAATTTTGAAGTTCATCTTCTTTATAGCAACAAACTGTTTAACATCTTACAAATTATTTGGCATAAACATAACCATTAAGCTTACTACAGTATAAGTTAATGTTCAACTCGTTTCCAATTATATTTAAAATACTTATTAATTTCGGCGATTCCTTATTAAGTTAAGGTAACTCAGTTTAGAGCTCCATGCCGAACGCATAAACGAACAAACATATCTACATTTGATCAGCACAAATTCAACTTAAAGCCCATATAAACTTTACAAATTAATTGCAACAAGGAGCCTCAAATTCTGTTCGCGGCATCTAATTCATTGGTGAGTACTCATCTAAGTTGTTCGCTACTACCCAGCATTTAACAAGGAACAAAAAAGTAACACGTACTATTCCCCCCCCCCCCACCAAATGCTTCATAATTCAATGGCTAGCTTCGAGTATTATCATTTATGAGTGACCAAAATATGCGTAGATCTACAGATCTGATTGATCTACATAAGTAGGATGAATGGCCTCATTGTCCGCTCAGCTTCAATCTAACTATCAAAGAAGTTAAAAATTGTAAAAAAAAAAATAAACTCATAGAGCCCTTCACAAGCCTTTGACAACTCACGAGACCAAAAGTTAGCACTTAGTTCGTTAAATATGATAACAAACATCCCCAACAGACAGTTACATCCGTCAATAAACAGAAAGAAACCAAAAAATGGTTATTTTTAACACAATTTTCAACACAGCAATTTCGAATTTGAAAATAAATTCGAATTTCGAAAAACTAAATTCCATTTTGCAACTCACAAAACCAGTCACTTTTTTTTTCCATTTGTTTTTTCCTTATTGGAGAGCGTAATGAGACTGCTATTTAGCAAATGAAATTGAATTGAACTGGAAAGAAATCAAACTCGAATAATCAACTTGTTAAATTTTTTCCTAAAGAGGTGAATTAGTGATAAACAGTCAGAAATTACGTGCCGACAAAGATAGTTCTCGATTGTTTAAATGAACTGAGCTAAATCAATTAAGCCACACCCCCAAGCATGAATAGATTATGTAGCTGTAATGTATTTACTTTTGCATAAATTTTTTTCCCTAAAAGAAGTTGTTCACCATCAAAACGCAAATTTAGCATCGAGTTAATGTAAAAACATAGCCAATCGAAGATTGGAAAAGAGTAATGAACGCAAGTAAACATAAAAAAACACTGACTTTCTTGAAAAATCTCAACTTTCGAATTTCGAAGAAAAAAATACATGCCCTTTAAGCTCTTTGAATTTAAAGAACAATTTATGATTGGCGCTTTTTCGATAACATGAACCCAACTAGAGAACACTGGATCAACAGGTAAAGCTTTTATTCCACTGGAAAATTAAAAGTTAAATTCCACTTCCGAAACAAGAAATCATTCACGATTTTTTGCACCGTTTCCACGTTCGTATTTGGAGAGTGCTATTTACGTCAATTTTAGCAGATGAATTTCTATTGAATTCAAAAAGTGCATAAATACCTAAGTGCATTCATAAATGCATCAATATGTATGAATGCACATCTGTAGTTATTAGAGTCTTCTAAGACTTTTCCTGAAAAAAAAAATCAGCAAGACCTATAACAGTCTGCACTACGTTCATTACTCTTAAATAAATTCGTTTGATCGGCATAGTTTCGAGCGCGGTATTTAAGTACCAGCTTAGGCGTCGTCTCTCATGATGAAAGTACTGAATGATGGAGATTTATTTTTCAGTTATTTTGAGCCAATCAGAACTGAGTATTCAAAAATCTCAAAGAAATTGCAAAAATCTTGAAGAAAGCGAATAAATCGAGGCCATTTAAATTAATATTGACCAATTAGAAAATAAGCAGAAACATGAAGTTTCAACTAGTGCGAAATCAATGTCGGGTATTGGAAAAACCCTTAATCAGATGTTTTTACCAATGAAATATAAAACAAAAAAAATTTGAGATATATATATATATATATATATATATATATATATATATATATATATATATATATATATATATCTAAGATTTGTACAGCAACTCTTTGATAAGCTGCTATAATTTATTTTCTAATAAAAAAAAGAATTCGGTTTTGTGTAAAAGTCATTTAGGCAATAGGAATGTCTAACAATTCTGATTGGCTAAACCATTTCAATCATTCGGTCCCTCCCTCATGAGAACACCCCCTACTCCTCTGTCTAACATCAGTCTTTCGCAGCCCAAAGGATGTTGTTTACAGCTTGACTTTCTTTTTGAAGAAAAAAATGCTTTTTCAGCCGCCAGAATTCAATTTCAAGCCAATTTTTCATTAACTCAAACCAACAAAATATCCCATGACTGCGCTCTTGTTTTTCGGATGGAACTTTAACGTTAGCTCCGAAAACCCTTAACCAATTGGATAACCCTAAACAAAGAGCGAATCTATGAATTTCGGAACATACCTAACAGACTGTTGGAAAAGTGTCAACAAAATCCAGTACACCCAGTGTCAACAAAATCCACTTAATAAGCCGACAAAACTTGGCCGCACGCATGTTGAACTGAAAAAATTATTGGAAATCCGAAACCTTTTAAGAAGAATGATTTTTATCGTCTTTTTGGGAAGACGGGTTGGGTTGAACTTCAATCGCTTTATGCATTATTTTTTTAGCGTCAAATTGCATTTCAGATTTCTCATCATCATGGATCTATTGCAGCTTTTGAAGATGTACAGGTAAACCATCAGAAGTTATCCGTCGCCATAATAACAAAAGAAATATTCAAATTTCAAGCCAGAAACTTATCAACATAGATTGTATGAAAGGTTCGTTTACAATTTAGTTAGGCTTGGAGAATACCAAAAAGGCATCAACCTGCAGCAAATAATCATTTAAGTAACAAAATAATTGAAATCAGACAATTTTGCGCGTTTACTTCTTATAAATATACTGTAGAGCTAGATTTGGGAAGAATTTTGACACTCAAACATGCATTGTTTGCTTCAAAACTGGCACTGATCCCGCTTTGTAGGACAATGAGAATCAAATGTAACACGGCAAGGTAAATATAGCAAAGAATTAGGAGTATGCTTTCAAACTGACTGCCGTCGCGTTGCAACACATTAAACAGCTCAGTTTAGATAGGTTGAATTAAAAGTGAGTGCATAGTAAGCAAAATGTCTGTTGAGTTTGGATTAAAAATTAAAATGTTCGTGGACGGATACCCTCTTCCTAGCATCGGCGCCTTCTTCACTATCTTCCAGTTCCTCGCAACATGGAGCCTCATGTACCCATTTCTACCCTCGGCCTACCTGTACCACTACACGATCACCACACTGATGTTCCTGTGGGCAATGTACGACGAGACCAGCGCCCAGTCGTGTTTCTTACTAGCTGTGCTACAGGCACTTGGGTTCATCCTCGACATATTCGCACTCTCGTTCCACTTCCAAGATTCAAAAAACAATTCCCAATTAAACAACAGGTTTGATTTCGTTCATTTTTTGGTCGACATCAATGGTATTACAAGTATAAGTGATAGTTTTTGTATCCCCGTCGACAATTTACCAACAATAGTTCGAAAACTATGATTGTAATCATCATTTTTTGTTGCACAGGTTTGAGTATATTCTGTGTATGATGGCCTTCTTTACCAACTTCTTCCTGCGCACTGTGTATGTTCTACTGGGAGTGTACCATTTCATGGACAGAAAGGGAGAGGTCACTCAGAACCTAATCACACGACCCAAGGGCGCATCTAACCTGGACAGCCGCGTGAGGGGCGGGGCTTCTAATAACCCATCTGGCATGGAACAACAGGCACCACCTCCTCAAGCCAACACAACAGAGCAACAGAACCCATTCCAAAACGAATAGATCCCACTGACTTGAAACTTCACTAACAAAATGAAGCTGCCGATTCATTGAAACCAATACAATTATAGCCATTATATTTCCTTTCTTACTCTATGAAAAAATTGGAATATTGAAATCGACATCGTAAGCCTCTTCCTTTAGTGTAATTATTGATGCTATTGAGACATCGTATAATATTATGGATAACAGCTTGCCCTGAGTTTATGCTACCGAATTTAGTATTTTGCTGTGCTAGCTGCTGCTGAAGAAGAATTTAATTATCCAAAATCAAGTAGAAACCAACAGCAATCATCAATTTATTTTCAACAAGTTATAAAAAACTGATATCAAACCATTCAATTCATAACAAAAATTGGACAGGATAGACGAAACGCGCATTGCGCTCCTACATAAGGCCTACCCTCTATTCAAATTAATTACAGTTAAAACTAGAAAAAATCATAGCAGCACTCGGTAGCATAAACTCAGGGCAAGCTGTTATCCATAAAATTATACGAGGTCTCAATAGCCTCAATAATTAATGGATAAACAAAAAGAAAACAAAAAATCGAATTTTTACATTTTGTTTTTGAAAATGCGAATTATAATAAAAATTGAAAGGAATAGGAACAAGGCATAAAATTGCGGTTAGATGAGCCCAAGTAAATAAATGATTATCTAGCAATATGCGCTAAGAACGAGACTTTTTTTTACTGTTTCATTTTTTGAAATTTTTTTTGGAAGATTCCAAGTTTTTGAAAAAATGCGATATCTCGAAAACTACAAGGATTTGAAAGTTCATTTTTAGGGTAGATTTGCCACCCTAAAAAGATTATCTGAAAGCATTTACATACGGTAAACTGAACATTTTAATATACTGAATATCTGAAATACATGCTATACCAATTCGTTATTTCCGAGATTAAAATTATTCGTTATCAGCGAAAACGTTTTCCTCACTTATTGCCTCACAATTTTTCCAATAATCATCGGCAAAAAAAAACATTTTCATCGTATTCAGTAATTTCGCTCCTCTGTTAGTTGGAACAAATTTTCATTTTTTTTACAGAATGGGGGAATTAATGTTGTATAATTTGAAATTTTTGTTTTATATTCGAAACTTTTTATAGAAAACAGAAAATTCAAAAATTTTGCTTCAACGAGCTGAAATTAAACTGTAACATCGTACACAAATAATGCATGCACTGCTAGTAAATTGTTGTCAATAAAAGTGTAATTGAATCATATTTCCTTTTGAAATAAATCATAGGAACAATTAAAATTTGCATTCAAATTTGATTCGAAAAGCAAAACTCGTACCACCATAGACGAGCAAAGCATATTATAATATTGGTTCATATCGACTGATAGTACTTTAGCAAGATCGCAGCTGGTACATAGTATCTCATTTTTGAAATTATATCACAATGCCTCCTTATTTTCAATTTTACTATCTGAACTTGTTGAAAAAAGTTAGCATCTACAATTACACCAAGGTACAGAACAGCTTCCATCCAAGGTGCACAAACGGGAAGATGCTAAACAGAGCGGTAGACCGTTCAAGATCCGAAGAGGTAGCACTGTCAAGAATGAGAGTCAACAGAGCGCCTTTCCTCCGCCAAGTCGCCCATAAGTTCGGAAGAGTAAACTCAGATTTATGCCCGAACTGCGAACTAGCACCAGAGACATCAGAGCACTATCTTTTTCTCTGTCCTCGTGGCAGAATATCAGAAACGAAATCTTCGGTCCGAATCCTGACTACAATGTCCTACAGAAAGAACCCACCAAAGTCCTGGACTATCTTCGTCGCACTGGGCATTTATGCCCTCCCAATCTGTGACGGGATCCACAGCAAACAACAACAACAACAACACCATGGTACTTAGAAGACGAGGGTTCAGCTTTATAAAAGTTATAAAGAATGTTGACAGAAAGTTTAGAAGCACTTCTATTTTTTTCAAAACCTATTAAGGTGTTTTATCTGAATTTAAAGTTAACTTATTCAGGCAAAACCAGGATAAAATATTTGTCAAATCAAATTGAAAGTCCTCTAAATTTGAGGAATCGCACGATATATTCGTATCGTGAGCGAAAAGAACTACATCTGCAGATAAATTCATTCGAATTAAAGAAAAAACTGATTTACACAGAAACCAAGTTGCACTTCGCATACAAAAGCAAAAATATGACCGATAACGCTAGTGGGGAAAACTGAATGAGTAAAACTTTGAGTCTACAAAATTTGTTAAGTAACGCACACCAATTATGAGTCGACATAACTGCTAAGTGACGCAATCCAATTAAGACGTATTAGCAGAACCAGTCAATTTGATAAAAGAAATTTTCGAACTAACATGCCTCAATTTATAGAGCGGACACATCTTAACTAGTATACAAAAAATTTCATTAAAAACATCCGACCCTTCCAAGCTTCGAATCCTCTTATTTTGTTGCGAGTCTCCTTCCTTACTTCTACGCCAAAGATCCATGATACCTTAAGCTAAAATGCTATTTGTAAAATAATAGTCTGTGCTAATATCCTTAGCATTGACTGCAGTTAATAGCTGGTTTTTGATCAAAATGAACACATTTTGCGCAACAATAGAAAAGTCGAGTTTCACATTCCGCTGGAAAATCTAAAAATTGAAGCAGACTTTTGAAACTAAACCTGATTTTTTCACCCTTTCTTTTCATTGTTTGCGTACAGGAGAGAAAAAAGCGGGAAAAAAATTATTGTTTATTTTTCGCCTTTTTTCAAAAAAAAGGCCCAGTGAGGTAGCCTTTGATCCTTTCAAAACTTCAGGCAAGTGTCAAATGAATCTTAAACAATATCAAGCAAGAACAGTAAAAAAGAAAATAGGTAAAAGCCTATCAAAAATAGCCGACAACCAAAAATAGGCGAAAAATCACATTATCATAACGCTAAGCGTAACAGACATGTAGCACCAACTAAAGAGCATCCATCCAGTAAAAAACATATCTTCATATATGACCATACAAATGAACTTGCGATTTCTAATTTTCAGCATTATGTGAACAACTTTATTTACGTAGAAAATACCTAGTACACGGTTTCAATACTCTTGTTTATCGCAAGGGTTAAAAAAGAAAAAACTTTAAAAAACAAACTTTTTAGCTTTTTTTTCATTTTTCAATCTGAATTTCCTTGCTTTTGTACCTAAAAAGGCTACGTTTTACAAACCAGTTTTTCCCAACACTGAGAGAAATGATCAGAGTCCGAATCACGCCAATACTTAATATGCTCTCGAGATTGCGAAAGTTACATAAATTTACATAATACATTGACAAACATACCAACATATTTGGTAAAAGGCGTGCTAGCAAAAAAATTCTCAAGATTCAGCACAATTAAATGGAATGGTAAATCGAACAGCGACCACCATTCAAGGTCACCAGCCGGAGTTATATGCACGAAACTAATGTAAACAACAGACACAAATTTTAAATAATCCTTCAAAGCAGATGGATTATTTGAACGATCGACAAATGACATTTACGTCTCAAAAAATACTCCATAAAAATGCGTCAAAAATATACACCATATTTCCTTATAAATTGGTGTATATAGAAAATGCAGCAAAATAAGAATTAAGTCAAATTTCAATCAACCCAATTTTCTGTGCCACGACTGAATGTAGGCTATACACCAAGTATACGCTATGCTTTTGCTACATCTTTTTTAAAATAATTCTGTGCCTCGAATGAATAAAAAAGGGAAAACCACGGAAGGTGGCGTGCAAGCCGTATGGAGTAATAAACCAATGCCTTTCTCGCAGCTACGTAGAAACTGTATAACGGAACAACAGATCAGACTAGCTGTATTTTCCCCACAATGCTGACCTAACCGTTCACCTTCCGTTGAGTGTAGCTTTACGATTGAAATACGTTTTGTTACCAATTCTGCCAGAAAGTGTTTCAGAAATTAGTAATTTTGTTCATCTCGGGTCAAAAAACGCCACACATAAAATTCGCAATCGAAACCATTCGAATTCTACAGGCGCAGTCAAAATTTACCTATGACGACAGTCATTATGCAAAAAATACCGCAGTTTTTCATAAGTTCGATTTCTGAGGAACAATATACTTGCTCAGGGGCGGATTTAGGGGGGGGGGGGGGGGCGGTTCCCATTTTTACTATTTTGAGATATCCATTATTGGTGACGGACGGACCCTAAAAAGGCGCGGGTCGAAAAAACGCAATTTTTAAATCAAAATTGTCTAAAAAGTGGCTAACAACGCCTTCGCCTTTTCGGCCTATTTTTTTTCAAAAAAATTTTGCTTGCGGCGCAGAAACTTTCGCTTTGAAAAGTTTTTTTTTGTAATTCCGCCCCCCCCCCCCCGAGAAAATCCTAGATCCGCCCCTGTACTTGCTGATAGAGCGTATATCGCCAATTATTCAATTGCCAATCTACATAACCTTAAAAAGCGAATCCTTATTTTTTCCCATTTATGAAAAAAACAATGGTTTCAAATTTTTCCGTATAGTTTGAATCACGATTAGAAAAGATTCGAAATAATGCTTCCCACGCCGTTTTTGATTCTTTTTTTTTTTAATTCTCGTCTTTGCTCAAACGAAATCTGAATTCTCAGTTCATAAACCCACTCCGACTGTTTGGAATATTGAGTTAACTTCTGTAACAACATTCCCCTGCACTCTCAACTAGTGAAGAAACAAATAAAAAAATAAACATTTTTGACCCGACTTGTTTAAAATACACACATTATTCTGCTAGTTAACAATGGTAAAGATAATCGGACCCAAACTCAGTCTTTTTCTGACGTTTCTGTGCAGCTGGGGCGCTATTATGCTGTTTATTCTGGGTCTAATGACACAGATGCACTCCATAGCCCTATTCGAAGACATTGCACCTTCGTTTGATCCTCAACGACCCAATGAGACGGTAGTGACAGCGGCTAACCTGGACAAGTGGTATGGAGACGCTAGTGGTAACCTTTTTCTAGCCTCTCTCTTCTACGCAGTATTAGCACTGCTCTCTGGTCTACAGTTAGTCATTCACTACAGATCAATTGCGTACAGGAGAGAAATTTGAAAAACTTAGTGATCTTGCGAAACATGACATGCTGAAAATTCGAAACTTTTGCAACTAGCGAAACAAAACTCAAATTCATTCCTTGCTATCGGACAAACACTTACTTTTATAATCATATTATCTTCAAACAATTGACATATTTAAGTAATTTAGAAATTACACTCAATCTTAATCTTTCTAACACAGAGGTGAAGCGGCTCTTCACATCACTTGCGACACAACACAAACATCATAAACACAGAGGCAAAGCCGAACTTCGCACTAGTTGCAATGCAAAAATTGAAAAGCAAAAATGAGAAAAAATTGAAAATTTTCTTTCGCGAGTTTTCTAAATCAACAGCAAAAAAAAAATTGAAAAAATTACCAGCAGCAATTTTAGTCCAGGTTCAACTAACTTGGCTGCGCTGCATTAAATTGCTCATAAGACAAGCAATGAAACCCTTCGTAAATCTCACAAAGATAAAAAAACCCAAAAAACAATAATTTCTCGAAAAAAAAATTACCACATTCGCGAATGTTTTGAATAGCCATAAACAATTTAGCGTATACAAAAACACTTTATAACCATTTGAAAGTTACAAATTTTCCCTAAAAACTTCAATACGAGGCCAAACTGTGCACCGAATAGGCGCACAATTTTGTGTCTGTATGTTCCTGGATTCCAGAGACAAGTCTTTAAACATGGTAAAAATTTGTCGGAACAAAGGGAGCGTCCTTGTTGCGGAATCCGCTTACAATTCATAAAATACACATGGCCTCGTAATGTTTCCAAAAATCATTATCTAGGAACTAATTTCTGATTGGTTCAAACAGTGGCCAGAATAAGCTCGAATAAACATAAGATCAAAAATGCTATATTTTTTTTTGTAATATTCAGCCTATGCAAAATTATAGAAAAAAAACAAGTTAATTTGGAAGAATAGCTCAAATCAAATCAAGATCAGTTCAAAACGAAAAATTCTTCCAGAAAAATTGAACAAATGATTTAAAAGTTATTGAACTGATGTTTTGGGATTTAGAATTGATATTTTTGAACTGATGTTTTTGGGACTTTATAATTGCTTAAAAACAGACATATCAAATATAACGGTTACCTCCCTAAACAATTTAAAATAGAAAGCAATAAGAAAAAAAAACAATCAGCTGCTGCTTCAACAGCTGACTGTTTTTTTATTGGTTTCTTGTGTAAATTATAAAAAAATTAAACAAAAAGTAAGCGAAAAACTAACGAACACATTTACCTCACCGGGAACAAAAACATGATAAATGAAGCCAGTTGCAGGATTAAAACTAAGAAAAAAGGCTTCGACCAGAGTTGTTTAACAAACAAAAAAAAACTTAAAAAAACCTTTCATGTTTTTTTAAATTTAAATGCGGAGGTTCTGTGAGTTTGGCTTAAATTTCTGTAAAATTTTTTGTACGGGTTCAATCAGTATCATATAATGTCGATGAAAAAAGATAGCCTCCAGCGCCAGAAATCAACCAAAAAATTTTGTCACGCAAAGAAATGCCGTTATAAGAACATTTAATTTGCTCTCAAATGATATATGCTACCAATACACTGGCCTTGCTATTAGCGGATATTGTGGGTATGCTACTTGCGGATATTGTTGGTATAATGGTTACTTTTTGAACATTTTCTGAAAAAGTTAATTACGAGGAGAAAGTCAAGTATCCGGTTGCAATCACAAGGGTAAAACATAATTCACAAAAAAAACTGAAAAATTTAGAAAAAACTAGCTCTACAAAAATTCAAACTTTCGTATGCCTCGATAGAAGTTCCTTCTAGGCATACACGACTGAAATCTGATTATTAAACAATACCCTCGCTTATCGCAAAGGTAACTAGCAACGGAACATAACTTACGAAGAGGAAACAATCTTCGAGCATTCACAAATTGATCCCAAAAAATTATTTAAAAAAACGTAAAAGCTTCAAGTTCCACCTGAAACTAAGTTGAACAACATTAGCACTTGCAAATTCAATGAAACTTGCTAACAGTACAAAAAATACGCCATGTGTCAATCTTTGAGCAGGCACTACTCGAGCCGACAAAAAAAAATTATTCCAAAACTCCATCAAACAAACCCTCCTGAGACCCTTCTGAAACTACATCAAAAAACACTTGCACTTGCAACTACAATGAAGGTTGCGTACAGTAAAAGCAAAATCTGTGATGTGGGAAACAGTCGACAAATTTGAGCAGACAAACAAAAGTCCGACAATTCAATTTTTACCGGAAACCATTTCAAGTTCATACATACTGAAAAAAAACAAGGTCGATCCGGGACTCGAAGCCCAGAACAAAGGGTACAAAAATAACCTCAAAAAATCTAGAACAAAAAATGAGCGAAATTGAAGTTGCTCAGTTGCAATAACGATGCAAGTACGAAAAGCGAGAAGTATTTGCAAAAAAAGAAGCTGTTTACCGGAAAAACAGCTTTTCTTTTTTCGCTTAAAAGCTTTATTCGGCCTAAATGATTTCGGCTTATTTTTATCAGTTTACTTTGCTCAATTTTGTGTTTCTGAGACAATAACTGATTGATTTTTCTTTTTGAAAAAATCAGGTAGTTTTTGCTGCAAGAATTCAAAGTATTCAAAATTAAAGAGCTCAAAATTTTTTCTGAAATTTTTTTGTTTTTGGCTCAATTGGCGTCTACCTACTCATTGTCTGCTTAGGGGCTGCTCGGTAAATACCAAAGGCCTATTAACACTGGTGGTGGTGTGTTTTCGACTGTTTTTCTGAAATTTTCTCTCATTTTAATCACTAGCTTGCAATGCTGTGCTAGCGTTGTATCGCTAACGTTGCAAAGCTCCGCTTCTCCTCTGTATTACAAAAAGCCAAACAAAACATCGCACAATCTGCGTTACAAAAAATAGCATGGCAAACTAATAGACAGAAAAAAAATCGAAAAGTTACTTTTTGAAACAAATTGATCTACCAAAATTTTCATCTTTGTCTTGATTTTGTATTAATAAAAGTTCCTCTAAGAAAAATATGCTAGGTAAGACCTGCGAAAGCTAATTGAACATCGAAATCAAATATTTCATACCATACCGAAGTAGACACAAGTCGAGTAGAGAAATATTGTTTTCATAAAACACTTCAAAACTCAAAAAGGCATTTGAGGCCCCCTGAAAACATTTAGATATCCTTCTTTTGATCGTCAAAAGATTTTTAAAAAGGCCGCCATGCCGAAACCTTTTCACCCGAGCAAAGAAAATCAGAGGAAAAAAACTGATATACTGAAATCAGATTTGATAAATTTTACAACCAACAGAAAAAAAAACTTGCTCAAAAATTGTCTGCTAATTGAAGAAAGTTCAGATTAAGATCAACAGTCAACTCGAGTTATCATATGAACAAGAAAAAAAGTCAAGTACGCAAGGGCAATAAACTATTTATCAAAGGCTGTTTATCAAAATTTGAAACCAACGCCCTAGTTATCAATTGAAGATTTAGAAAATTGGATTTAAAAATTACTAATCAACGTTCGAAAAAAGAAAAATATATGAAAACTAGGTCTAACAAAATTTAAATTCTCGTATAACTCGATAAAAGTTCATTCTAGGCAAACATGCCAGACATTTGACCTCGCAAACATTAGCGAGAACACGACAAAAATCAGCTCTAGTGCAAAAAAAAGTAAAAATCAGCCTCGAATTAGTAAAAATTCGTCGAATACTCGGACTCGAAGGTCGTAGGTTGAGTCCGAATAGTCGGACTCAATCTACGACCTAGAGATTTTGAGTCTCACGCTCTAACCACTCAGCCACGGACGATTAGTCCATCACAAAAATTAACCACAAATAAAGCCGAGAACAGGTGCTATGAAATTTCCAATGCTACAGATCGTGACTATATCAAAAAAGCACAGAAGTGAACTTTTATTAGTCAATTAGGTTAAAAAAAAGAAGGTTCCTGCTAAAACACTAGCTACTCGCAGGCGTTAATAATATTTAATTAGCAACAAAACAAAAGCTCAGCCGAAAAAAAGATTATTTAAGACAGGTAAAAAAAAGCTTCAAGTCCCCCTGAAACTACATTGAACAACTGCACTAGCAACTACAATGAAATTTGCTTTCAGCACAAAAATTGCGTGATGCGCTAATCTTTGAGCAGACACCACTTGAGCCGAAAAAAAGAAGAAAAAATCTCCACATCCAAGAAAAACAAGGTCCTACTGGGACTCGATACCTAGACCAGATGTTCCGAAAGCGGGTGTTTTAGCTCTATACTAAGTGAGAAGGGGCCGAGATATGCTGAGATTCGATTTAGAACAAGATCATTTTCCCAAAAATTTGTGAGAAGTTAAGTACTTGAAAAAAACCTAATTCCCGATTAAAAGTACACTTGCTCTCGCAAGTCAAATAACCCTCGCATACTTTGACATACTTTAATTCGTCTATTTGTATTGTCAAACTTTTATCACTTAATCGACCGTTTTTTTGGTACTAAAAGCAAGAAAACTCGATGAAGTTCCTTCTCTGAAACTCTTAAACCATAAAACCGTGTTTACCAGTTTCGAATTCGCATAGAGTTAGATACCATAGAAAATCATATCCATAAAGTTGCGATCGACATGAATTTATTAAAATGGATCAACTCACCTTCCGCGTCCCTGTTCCACTTTTCAGAAAATTCTTCTTGGTTGCTTTCAGACTTAAGGGAGCAGGCTCTGTCAAATGCAATACACTATCAACTGCATCTGAGCACTTTTCAAAAGAACCGCTGACTTGGTTGACAGGTGTCCTAGCAAGATCAGATCGCGAAACTTTTCTGAATGGAGATTCTTGGGACTGCGAAGGAGACTCTTGAGAAAAATAATCTGAATCGAAATTAGCAACGTTTTCGTTCTTGATACATACATTGAAGGGCTTTTCATTTTCCCGGGATTTGACTTGAATGTTAGAAACACCGAAGTTATTGAATTTGGATATACGCGATTCTTTTTTATCGTTCAGAGCTGTGTCAGCTGGCAAAGACAGTTCCTGGTTCACTGGCTCTCCCAAAAAATTTACCTCGGCATGCAAAGGACTTTTTGGATCTGGAGGTATACTTATTGGTTTCACAAAATCTTTCTCTTCGTCTGAAGAAAGCTCGAAGCGATTGAACGACACAGTCTGTGGTTTAATTAAATACGTGTTGGCAATTGGTTTTGTTACTCTGCTTCTGATCGTCGAAGTTGAATGCTCTTGACGATTAACATTACACAAAGTAGCGTCATTTAAAACGCTATCAAACAACTCACTGCTCCTATTTACTTGACTAACTGGGGGATAATCCTCTTCAAAACTATTTAAAGATTCAACTTTAGCACGCTTTCCGTTCCACCGTCCAATATAGTACCTTCTTTTCGAAGGGCTACTGTCTGACATCCTCCAACGATCTGAAAGAGATTACACTTTCCATAAATAATTTGCCAAATGATCAGATTTTTAAAGGTAATCAGAAGGTCAAAAGTATCATAGTAACCGAGGTTACAGTCATGAGTCCCTTCATCATGTATTCCAGTCAAAATCCTTGGAATTTTCTAGATATGGAAGTGATAATGATAAAAGAAGATGTCAAGTGTTCAAGTCCTTTTCAATTAAAATCGATACGGGTTACGCTTCTTCAATAAGAACACGCAACTCGACACGAGATAATATAATATACAAGTGTTACAAGTAAAAAATTTCGTCGAAAGTTATTTTTTCATTCATTGTTCCGAGTACGCAAGCGGCGTTCGCAATCTGTATTGCCAGGGATATTCTCTGTTTTAAAAAGCTGCCTGCTCTGGGTTCCTCAGTGCATATGCTTAGGTTCTTACAAAGCTTGCTCAAAAAAACTTCTGTGCTGGGGCCGGCCGCGCCCTGAATTTCAAAAGCTAGCGGTTGAAAAAGATATCCATCATTTACAAGATCTTTATATTTGTCAATTTTTCGCTCTTCCGCTTCAGTGGCAGCCGTACCAGGGTTACAAACAGACCCGGCATTAATCCTACAAGGAGCTAAGGAGTCTACTACCGTTACATCCCACAAGAGCTGCTTACCATCAGCCCATGGAACGAGCGTCAAACCGTCTGGTCGCTTCTGATCGGTCCTGTAGAGGTGTCGTGGTTCTAAAACAGACGGAATGTGAGTAGATGATAGACTCTGCTTTATAAGGGCATTCAGGTTTGAATGCCTAGAGAATCTCCCTGCACTTTTGAGGCAAGAAAGACCATGCCAACCATCCTCAGTAACGTCTTTTCCGCACACGCATTTATGCCGTTCGCATACTTTTGATCCTAATCGAAGTCCTATCGCAATTCTGAGTTGTTGGTTCGACAGTTTTAACCTTAAATTTTTGCACGGGATGACGTTCAACCATCGGGATCCAAATCTATCTTGGAACGCGTTGAACCTTTTTACGTCCGTTGGTTCGAGTCGTAAAATCAAGTCTGCAATTTCGCTGTCAAAAATTGGCTCCGTCCAGTTTTTTTGGATTTCATTTTCCGGAGCCATTTCAATTTTTCCAAGGTCAAACCACCGTTTAAGAGCATCATCATAGGTTCCATCCACATGCTCCAAACCAAAGATTTCGCTCAAGGCATCTTTCGCTCTTACTGCTGAGGCTAAGAAAGCGGGTGAAGCGAGTAGACGAGCGGAAGAAACGCCCAAGCCACCTTTGGCTGCCGGGAGAGCTGCTTGTAAAAACTGGTTATCATCCATTTTCACGTTAGTGACCTTGCATAACGAATTTCTTAGTAATTTATCGTAGCGTTCCAAAAAATCATTTTGCAAAAAACAAGGGCTCGTACGCAAAAAATGTAGGAGTTTTGGCATGCTAAAGCAATTTTTCAGGAGGTAAAAACCATAATGGGCGTCTAGTTTGTCAATGACATCCGAGATGTTTTCAAGCTCCCTAATTTTTTCGCCGAGCAATTCTTTTCGGCAAAGTTCGCCGATTGGAGATCCTAAAATGAGGAGTTCTTCTTTTGTTTTTATTTTTATTTTGGGGCATATTTTTAGAAATTGTGTTAAAATTGAACTATACTGTGTACTAGTAGTCGGTCCCAAAAAACAAAGTTCACATTTCTCAGTGTTTAAGCTCAGGCCGTAAATTTGTTCCGATTTCAGAATGTTTTTAAGGTCCCGGAGTACTACCTTATAGTCGTCGGCTAAATTCCCATCATCTAAATACCAGATGTTAATTTTCGACTCCAACTGTTTGAGTAGTGTATGAATTAATTCCGCAAAAAGGGGTGGGGCTTCAGGAGCACCTTGCTGAGTTCCGTCTTCTGACATTATGACAGAGCTTCCGTAAAAAAGGTAACTAGGTTTACCATACGCGCAATGGGTGTAATTATACAATTCGGGGCGATTTGAAAAAACATGATTCAGCATTGTTTCTCTGTTTAAAGAGTTAAAGGTATTCTTAAAATCTAGTTTTAAAACAACAGTGCATTTTGGATTGTCGTCGCGTTCAATTAGGTTTCGAAACGAGTGCGCAGCTATTTCTGCTCCTCGTTTGGTACCGCATCCTATCTGTACGTTTCCGAAAAAGTTTTGTCGCTCGGAGAGGGCCTTGCTTCCAGCGCATTTAGACGCGATACGTCTATTTTTATGAGGGCGATAAGCTTTGCGCCAAAAAAGAAAGGTCTTAGTGGTTCCGATATTTTGCCATCTCCAATGAGGTTTATCAGCTTAGTAAGCGATTTCAGAAAATTAAGTCCTGCACTGCCATTCGACTTACTAACAAGATCTTTAAAAATTTGAGGAAATATTTTATCAGGACCTGCTGCTGATCCGTTTGGAAAAGACATTATCGCTTTGTATAGGTCGAACTCGGTTACGAAAAAACTATCCAACTTTTCTGGATTTGGAGCTGCAAATTTGGCTCGCTGCGGGTGCTTAAACAACAATTTTTGATAGTTATCAGTTGAAAAAGGAGCTATTTTGTCATCCGAAGCAGCCAGCCTTATTCCTCCCTTTACATTTCCTTCATCGAGCTTACTACTTATTAACTTTATTCTCTGCTCGAGGTCACTCAGATGCGGGCTTGAAACTTGGGGATGGGGTTTTGGAAGTGACACGTCATTTGCTCGAATTTTTTTATTTGTCAAAGAGCTCATGCTTGTGGTCTGTTTGCGTCCACTTCTTTTCGGTTGCTCCAAAAAAAACAAGAACGACATTAAAAAATCAGCCATTTTGTAACATCTTCTACATTGTAGACGATGTCATTTATTTTGTCCGACAGACTTTCCGCCAAGGGAACACGCGAGTCTTTTGGTACTCTCTTGAGTACTCGGACTTTTGAGATGGCTGTATTAACATAATTGTCTAGCACTAAATCATTACCTTTTGTTGCTTTATTAACAGATTTTACATCAACGCATAAAGGACACTGAAACCATTGGATTTTCTTAGAGTCGCTAAGAGAAATATTTAAACAACTGATATGATACCAACTAGAACAACAATCACATCTAATCCAATTTATCAGTCCTGAAGGTTTTAAGCAATCTTTGCTTGTACACTCTTTGTTGTTTTTCCTCATCTTGACGCAGCATAAAGGTAAAAAAAAAGGATTTTGACTGGACTTTAGGGACTGAACTAACCCATGATAAGCGGTTAGTGGGAATTTTACAAATCAGCAAATAAAAAAAGACAACTAAATTAATTTAAATTTTAAAATCGAATTATAAAAATCAAAAACAAGGAACAATCTCACCCGAGCTCAGTAGGTCCAGCGGCGCACCACCAGACTCCTCAAGCCAGTTCCAGTTCCCCACCTCCCCACAGAAAGCCACTTGACAGACCTGTCTCTAAAATCCCTCAGAGGGCGCTCCACATACAGGCACAAACATCAAACATAACAAATCTATTTAATAAGTTTATCACAACAATTAGGTCAAATGATCAGAAGACAGAGCGCCTGTTTGTCGTCTTAAAAACATATCAAGTATCAACCTTTTCATTGCAGCAGCAACATCATCAGCAACTTATAAAAAAAACCAGCTGCACAAAAAAAAACATGACTTTAGTGTACAAAAATGATAACAAGTCAAGTCAAGTCAAGTCAAGTTTTTTATGACCATTAGGCAGTGCCTCTTGTGGTCATTTCAAATATTTTTTCCTATCTCCGTTCGAGTTCGTACATGTAAATTCCAATCGCTTTCCAATGTTTGTGTAATTTCCAAATAACAAAAAAAGAACCACAAAAAAAGCAACATAGCGCTATAAAAAAAGTGCGAGTTAGGACAGATAAAGTAAAAAGCACTGCCACTAGAGTAAGAAGGAAACTCTTGGGTGCCCAGTCAATAAGCAGAATGATCTAATAGCAGAATGGGTCCAAGAGCAGAAAAACAGAAGAATATTGACTTTTATAAGCTGAAATTGTCAATATTACCAAAGAAATGAATATGTTATGCATAATTTGAGGGACTTGATCAAAAACTTTTATAATTCAAAAAGCTACTTGATGAGTTATTCAAGTCATGTATAATTTTTTCATTCTCTTTTTTTAAGGTAATCAGAAGGTCAAAAGCATCATAGTAACCGAGGTTACAGTCAGGAGTCCCTTCATCACGTATTCCAGTCAAAATCCTTGGAATTTTCTAGACATGGAAGTGATAATGATAAAAGAAGATGACAAGTGTATCACGTAAAATGCGGTGATATATCAGATGATGAGTATCGAAATATAAGTAAAACCGTCTGGTACTGCAAAAAATGCATCGCAATAAGGGAGAAAAACAAGTCAGGGCAACAATCTAAATTGTTTCTCCGTTACGTTGATGGTATAGTGAGAACAGTGAAGGGTGATCCTGAAAAAGTGCTACGGGCTACAAACTCACTACATCCAAATTTACAGTTCACAATAGAGACACCAAACACAAACCGAACTTTGGCATTTTTGGATTTACAGGAAAATTAGCTGTGGGTGGTATCAAAAACCAGCAGATACAGGTACCATACTCAATTTTAGAAGCTGCGCCCCCCTTTAGTACAAGAGAAGTGTGATTGAAGGAACTGTTCACAGGGTTTTCCGCAGTACGTCAACATGGGAAGAATATGATAAAGCCATGAAAATCAACCGTGAGCAGTGGTTGGATAACCAATATCCGGAAAGTTGGTCGTCGCGGGTTGCATCCCATGCCCTTGAAAAGATCATCAGCGAGGGCAAAAACAAAAAGAACATGGCTGAGAAAAAGAAGCCCTGTGATTATAGCAGTGATTCACCACCCATCTTGATGGTCCAATATAGGGGGAATCACAGTCAGACATTAGCAAAAAAAAGTGCGCGATATCACCAATGCGCTGATAATATTCACGACGAGGAAATTAAAAACTTGTATGCCCTCTCTAAAATCCTCCTTTTCCAGTGAACTGAAATCAAACGTGGTGTACAGACTTGAATGTTGTGGGTGCAAATCCATCTATGTTGGCCAGACGGTCCGACATCTCACCACAAGGATTGAGGAACACCGAAAAGAGGATACCCCAGTTGGACAGCATATAAGGCAGTGTGGTAGTGAGCGTGGTAAGTCTGAGTTTAATTGGAAAATAATCGACCAGGCGTCCAGCAGCATCAAGTTACTTACATTAGAGGCGCTGCACATTAGGAAAGAGAGACCGGCAATTAACACGCGCGACGAGTTTAGAAGTAGGGAGCTAACACTAAGGCTATAGTTCCAGAATCAAAAAACTCTGGCTAAAACAACAAAATTTTGAAACAACTTACATGTTAGCATAAAAATTAGCCACAAAACGAAAATGTAAAAATAAAAATGAAGAAAACTCTCAGAAATTTGTTACAAAATGTTTTAAAATGTTACATAATAGTTGTTACATAATTTCAGTGATATTTGTAAAGTTTTGATTGGTTGAATTTTTAAAATTTTGAAGTAATGATGTGTGTGACTTTTTTTATGATCTTTGATCATTTTGTACAGATAGTTTAGAATTTTTAAAACCTGAAGATGCACAAAATGTGCAAAAACGTTTGTTTGAATTTACAATTTTAACGCATTCTCAAGTGTTTAAGTCCTTTTCAATTAAAATCGATACGGGTTACGTTTCTTCAATAAGAACACGCAACTAGACACGAGAAAATATAATATACAAGTTTTACAAATAAAAAACTTCGTCGAAAGTTATTTTGTCATTTATTGTGTAACAATCGCCGACAGGGACACTATCTCTTGTGTTTTTCTACCTCAAAAACGGTCGGAGCCAATTCGGTTCACTTGCGACATGAGACTAGAACCCGTTACAGCTTAAAGGCCACTACCAAAATACCCCCCCCTCAATTCTAGAAAATAAGAGCGTCCCCATACTTAGGTCTCAAAATACCCAAAATACACGAACGCCGTTAAAAACAGGGTCGGAATAATCCGTTAAGTTACTTTTTTATTGGACAGTGGAACTTTGATCCATTTCAGATGGATCAACCTAAAACTCGCCTTATCTCAGTATACTTATCATAAAATGCACTCGGGAAAATTAAATTTGGTACTTACATAGCAGCACACTTGAGAAACAGAGTAATTAAACTAATTAATAACTCTAGCATGAATATAATCGAATATAACTCAAGAATATTTCTAACAATGAGTTCCAATCAAAGAAAATGAGTTTTAATTCAAGAATGTAGTTTTGGATCTGAACCCTTGGGAGACTTCAGTTGTCTACCTTTCCATTGAAGGTTCTTTCTGGCTTAGTTGAATCTTGATCTGCTCTCGTGATTGTTCTGTCTCCTATATCACATAGGACAGCTCTACTCTCGTTTTCTACGACGGAAATTGCGAATAGCAATTTCCCACTGTGTTTATTTGACAATTTTCCCGCAATTGTAATTCGGTTGTTCTGATTTTATATTTGATGTTTTCAGTTGTCGCGAGAAAACTGAGCATGACAGGCACCATTCGAATTTTTGAAAAATTAAACTTCATTCCAAAACCACGTTTTTCCTGTTCCTCAAGGTCAAACTTCCAGATATGACCGACTGGCACATACTCCCCGGACTCAAGATCGATGTCCTCATCGCGTGCTGCTGTCTGTCAGTGAATCCCCAGAAACCCGAGTGTTGCTCAAGATACAGTGCCAGTGATCATTTACAGAAGTTTGCAGCAGACATAAGTTTATCTACATCCCAAAATTCACAACCATGTAAAATTTTCACACTATCGCTAAACAGCAATCAAATTCTGCATACACCTGCACCCTGAAATTCCGCTTTGTAAGCTATCATTAAAATTTCTTCTGTTTTGCTCATTCAGAAAATTGTCATGCAGCATTTTGATTTATATAGTAGATATAATATAATAATAACAATATTTTTTCATTAAAATTTCTTTCCGTGTCCTCAGTTTTCATTTGAGTTCACACTCAAGCCCTTTTCTCCCCGCTAACGATTCAAGAACCAATCCCTGAACACCCTCTTCAGTTCCTTCCTCTTGTCTTCGAGGTACTGGGTCCTGACACACTCGACATCGTAATTTGCCTTGCCAGTTCTTCTTCGTCATCGGAACTGATCACGATCTCTTCCCATGCCTTCAGCTGTTCGTAGGCTCGCATCCATTCCTTTTGCTCTTGTAGCTTTTTCGCCTGATTCGGCAGACCCTTTACTTTAGATTTAAAATTTCTTTTGTCCTATTCAATCAGGAAATTGTCATGCAGCATTTTGATTTATATAATAGATATAACATACTCATAGAAATATCTCATTTGTTAAAATTTCATTTTCGTGAACCTAGATTTCATCCAAGTTCACCCTCGAGCCCCTTTCCTTCGCTCTCAAGACTCAAGACTCTAGAATTCCCCATTGAGCCACCTGCTCATCTCTTGTTCTTCGCCTTCGAGGTACCAGACCCAGACGTATTTGACACCGTGATCTGCTTCAACAGTGCCTCTTCGTCATCGGAGCTAATCACGTTCTCTTCCCAGGCTTTCAGCTGTTCATAGGACCGCATCCATTCCCTTTGCTCCTGCAATCTCTTCGCTTGGTTGGGCAAACTCTTCACCCTCGACTCTCGGTTCAAACAGAAGGAAATGTGCAGACTCAGGCTCACGTTCTTCGCCAAGTCTTCCTCTAGTATCGACTCTCTCGCCTTGGTGTTGTTTCTGGATACTCTACCAACTCTTTTCCATCCCGTCGTGATCGCATTTCGATGGGTCAGCAGAGGCCTCTTGAAAGCCTCCGATCCTATCTCGGCCTGGAACTGTCGATATTCCTTTTGATATTTCCTCATATGATCCTTCGTTACCATGTATAACCAGGACGTCAACGTCGCTCGAAACCAAGGAAAGAACCTTATGCGGCTCCATACGTGTCTGACTTCCATTGGTATGGCGAATACCTCGCATGCAGTCTCAAACAACTCAAGTCTCCTGCTGTAATCTATCGCGTATATCGACTCCGCCTTTGGCGTCTTCGATTCCCGATACTTGGTTACATTTTCTTCAATCCATCGTAGAGCCAGCATCGTGCTCACCACCAAGATGGTCACCTTCCGCTGATGATCGGGCAGTCCTAACGACCTAATTTCTTCCACATCCCAGATCAGGCAGAGGTTCGCGTGATCCGGGTACCACACTGTTTGTGCCAGACAGTGGCATCGACATTCCCCATGTGTGAGGTCAATACTCCTAAGGTTGCGCTCTCCCGAGGCTTCTAGGAGAGGCTCAAGTTCATAGGAGAGATCATCTTCTCGTGTATCGCGTCGTTCTTCTCCATGTTTGGAGCACCATCCATAGGTTTCCCGATCACGTTTTGTCTCTGGTGGTCACTTGTGTTTTCATCATCCAAATCCAAAAGTTTTTCCCTCCAGATTTCACTCAAGTCATCCCTTGGGCACTGAGGAGGCCTTGTCTATCAATACCCTTTGGCTGAATACCTCCACCATCGCCATGTGCAATGGATAGTGGCTGCCACATAGGTTGGCCATCACTGACCCCACTAAAGACTTCGCATTTAGAGGCAGACCATAAGCTTTGCTCATGGGAAATCCCATTTCCGCTTCAAGTCCAACCTTCTAGCTCTTGATTTGTTTCTGGGTTACCTGCAACACCCCGGGCCATGACTCCGCACTCAACGCGGTCACCAAGTGGTGTTCTGACTCTAGCCTCTCCAGTGACTGGAGACTGAACATTCTCTAGAAGAATCCCAGAGATGTTGCTAGGTTTACCGTGGTACTCGCGTAACACTCAGCCACTATCTGTATTTCACTCTTCTCTCTCTCGGTAATGTCTTCAAACCAGGTGACTAGATCTTCTTTCTGGAAGGACTGTATCCTGACAAATGACCGTCCATCACAGGTGTGCTCGCCATTTCCACACGTCGAGTCAAGACAACTGACCGGCTCCATTTTCTTCACCGACTCTAGTTTACTCGTCGCTTCACTTGACTCCTTCGCCTGAGGCCGGATCAGTCTGTGCACTATGCTCAATGTCCCAGATCTTCGTCCTCCGCCGGTGCTAATCTCACTCGCTCCGTGAGTTCCTCGATCAGGCTCGCATGGGGATGTGGACACCAGGAGGGCCTCAGCAATTTCCACACCAGTCCCAGATTCGTGACCAACATGCCATTCCCGTTACCCATCTTCAGCTCGACTCTTTTACTTGAGCGCGGCACACTTATCACCCCTGGTGTTTTCCCGAGAATCAAACCCAAGCTCGGTCTCTCTCTCTCTCTCTACAGTGTCTATTTCCACTACCTTCTCTGTCCAAAACTTTAGTAGCTCCGCCACCTCGTAGTTTCTGTGAGCGCCTCCGGCTTCCGAGTCCAGGAAAGGGTTGTACGCCATCCCCATCACTCCAGACACATACTGGTATTCTCCCTTCTTATTGGGTTTCAAGTACTCTCCCGACGAGGCCAAGTTACGGTGCACGTCGTGTTTCTCCTCAAACTTCTTGTTGTAGAATCTCCGTATCTCGTCTAACTTCCTGTGGCTCTCTAGAAACTGCCTGGAACCATCCTCCTTTTCTATCCCAGTACTCTGGTATACATTCAAGATGACTGCTGAGACTCTCCTTTCTATTGCTTTACTCCCAATTGCTCTTTGTTGACATGCTAGGATGGTGCTGTCAGTCATCACCGACATTATGCACCTCAAGAAACAAGTAGCGTCTCTCCTCCTTGCCAGGCTCAAGCCTGAGTTATCCCTAGCAACGTGTTGCATCAATGTCTGATATACTTCTAGACTTTTTCCACCCAACTTCAACTTGTCGTGCGAGGTCAGCGTTTCTAATTCTATTCCCAACAGGCTCCACGCAAACATCAATTGTCCTGCTGTTCTAACAAAGGGATTTGCCATCAACGGCGACGCCGATGAGGATGTCCTCATCGCTTCTTCAAAATGATCCCTCAACAAGTTCTGCCAAGCTCTCCTCAGTTGGCTCCCCAATTCCAATTTGTTAATCTCAGCCTTCTGCTGGGTAGCCCAGTTGCGTCGTTTGAGTGACACTCCACTGTCGAGTCTTCCAATTCCTTCAATGTTTCCAGGGCCACCCACCACGTTCGGGAGGTGTTCTTCGTTTTATTCTTCTCGAGAGGATCGCTAGTTACTTGCTTCCCAGTGGCCTGGTGTTCATTTGGGACCCTTTCTTTGCCAAAGTCCACTTCCCATGTCTGCCCGCTCGTCCAACCTCGTTTCATCTTCGTCCTCTGAGGCTTGAAGTCTTCTTCCGGTGTCGAGTTGGTGGGAACCTCCATCTCTCTTTCTACCTCGAGCAACTTCCTTGGTTCGTAGCTACTCTTGTAGGCTGCTGTCTTCCATCGTGCCAGAACCATGGGGGCCGTCTCTCTCAAGTTTTTCTGCGAGACTGCATCCGCCGAAGGACTACCCCACCCTTCTACCTCTCTCTTTCTCTTGCGAGACTTCACGTCTTTACTTGGGAGCGTTGTCGTCATCATCACTGATTCGACCTCTTTGTCTCAATCCAACCCTTCCAACTCTTGCCTCCCCCCTGCTCAAGCCTTAAGGATATTAGTACTTTTAATTATATTACTAGTTTCGACCTTACCCCCTTACACTTTCAATTATTTTATCGACAGTTTTTTGTTTCATAGTAGAGCTGTCTTTACATTCGTCTTCTTTGGTCTTCAGTGGTGCCTTTCTCAACTCGACCATCTTGCTCAGCAGCTCTCCTCTTGCCTTTTCCTCCAGACTTGTCCCCATCAGGACAGGTTCTCCGAACTTCACCACTGTGTCCCACAGTTCTTCCTTGAAATCGTCTAGTGTGATCTCGCTATTCACTTCTCGATTAAATTTTCTCAAGAATTCTCGCCAAGCGTCCTCTATAGAGTCCCTAGGAACATGGTCTTGTTTCCCTCGAAGGTATTCTTTTCCCTTTCCTCTGCACTCAAGAGTATCATTCCCATATTGGAAGTCTCGCTCGTCAGTGGCAACTCTAGATTCTTAAGGGTAGATGAGGTCAGAGGTGGCGTGGCAGTGTCTGCCAAATTTTCTCCGCTCAGATCCTTCAACAGTTCTTGAGTGGTGAATTCCTCCTCTGATGGTTTTGGTTCAGGCGTGTTCCCCACTTCCATATCCTCTCCTGCCTCGCTGAGAGTCTCATCCATGCTTTCTTCTCCTGATTCTACTCTTCTTCTCTCAAGGATCCTCCTGAACCGATCTTCTACAGGCCGCTTCTTTTATCTTCAGGGGTGCCAACCGTCAGGGGTGATGGTGTCGTTGGATCCGGTTTCTTGTATTCCGTCAGAGCCACATACAACGGGCCTGCTGCATCCAGCTCTTTCCCCTCCTGCCTCATATCCACCTGTTCCAGTCCGTAATGTGCCCGGTATCTTCAAATTTCCGGCAAATTTCATTTCGTCTTTTAGTGCAATGTGTCCTTCTGCCACGATCATCCTGCCATCGTCCCACACCGGTAACATGTTCTCCGAACCCGCCCGCTCAAGCTTTCTCAAGATCTCTCGTATCTCGAATTTTGGGGGCAATGAGCCTATCATCTTCTTCGCTTGGGTCGTCCAGGAGTTTATTTTTATGTCACAGGTGTGAAAATAGACCGCTGCAGTGTAGCCGATGAATAGGGGATCCCAGCCATCGGTGAATTCCCTTTGCTGCCCTTCCGCCGCTGCTCTCACGAACAGGGATAGGACCACCAGGGAACTGTTCATTCCCAGGGTCGTTCTCCTGACCGTTGACAACTCTGGAACGGTTGTTGGAAAGATTTCCTTCTCCAGTATTGCCTCTAGCTCCCTTTTCACCAACTCGAAGCTCTTCTTCCACACGGGAATCCTCAAGATCTCTTGTCCACTCGCCGTCAGGGGATTCCAGTTCCAGAACTTGGGATAAGTTTTGATGGGGCCTTCTTGTTTACCTCCCATCCTACACTGCAGTTGCCCTCGGAAATTGTATACCATCAACTCTGGATCTTTCACTTTTCCGAAGAGTACCGTGTTACTCATTTGTGCCCTCAGCACCTCTTGCTGAAACCAGCTGAGCGCCGTCCCATCCAGTACATTTATGAGGCTCAAGTGTGTCACGGAGTTGCGATAAGCCGTCACTAGAGGATCTGGAAACGCTTATGTCACGGCCGGTCCATAAATGCAGGTTACGACCTCCTCCAGCCCCCGGATTATCCCCATTGGGTCCGATCTCATCGCCAGGCACAGGTCTGTCATCAGAGGCATGCCACCATTCACTTTCCTCCATGCATCTTTCGTCTTCGGATTCTTCTCCTCACCAGTCATGTGTCGATTCTGCATCAGGAGGTACTCCACTAGCAGCGTCTTTAGCCCTGCCGCACACTTATATAAGTAGGTGTCAATGCTCGAGTGGGTTTTCCCCATCGACAGGGGCTCCCCATATTTCGTCAGTTGATGATATGACACCAGTTCACCATGGGTCAGGAGCACCAGTGCCAGATACCCGTCAATCCGGAGTGTTTCCACACCCCGACTGAACATAAACGCTGGACCCATGTTGAATAGGTACCTCGGGTAAACTAGGTACAGTGCCAACAACAGGCTGATAGGCATGCTCAGTATTTCTTGTACAAAGGCTCCAAAAATGGTCTCCTTTGCCCCAAACACTCCAGCCATGAACTCCTTCCCCCAACAAGGACTCAAGAACTTGAGAATCTCGTGATCCTTTCTCGTCTTCAGCTCGCTCTTTGCGTGCTCCCTCCAGAATCCTCAAATTGTGACCTCGTTTGCAGCTGTGACGAACCTGATCATCGTCATCTTCCTACTCTCGGCCACTTCCAACTGCTCCTCAAGAAAACTAACTCCAAATTTGCTTCACAGGAGATGGGGCATTCTCCTTTGTCTTCTCCGTAGCGTTTTCCAGCCTTGGTGTCAGGAACGGCCACCTGCCTCTTTCTTGCGTCAGTCGATACACCATAGACTCCAGTTGCTTCTCTGTTGCAGCCACATTCTTTCTTTCATTACTCGGTCCCCTGGACTTACTGGTGGAGCTCGTGATAGTCATGCTTCGAAACTACAAGCTGGCCGTCAAGTGATTTATTATTGGATGGTCGTCCCCTATAGCCGGACTGAACTTGAGTTGTCTGGCGAAGTTCGATATCTCTAGCAAGAGGACCTCGTCCAATACAATGAGGATATCTGCTAACTCATAGAAGCCCCTCAACGCGTGGGACCCATCCGCCCACACCGCCGCCAGTTCTGACTTGCGAAGCCTCAAGTTCGTCGGTTCCGCCTCTCTCGATTGAGAGCGGCGATCAGGATCCGCCATGCATTCCCCTCGGCTATTAAGATCAAAACCGCATACTCAAACTGCAGAGCAGGAGGCATGCTCGCGTACCCGGGGGACGTCGTGAACACCACTCTTGTCTTAGATCCAAATCGTGAGGCGACGTTCTCTTGTACCTCATTCATCGCTGCAAATAACGTCTGGATAGCTTCCCAGATTCTTTTCGGCGCCGGTTCATCGCCCATGAGTTGCTCAAGAAACCCAGTCGCATGCAGGTGGTCATTGATTCCCGCAAACAGTAGTAGCTCGGGCTCACAAGGCACCTCCGATTTTATTGCTACCACCAGGGTTAATATTTGATTCAGCTCAGCTCGTGGCAGTGAGTATATCAAAGTCTCCGGCCAGAACAACTTGGGAGACGTTCCCTCGAAGTCCGATCCCGCTACGATTATCACCCTCGCAGCAGCTGGATCTGCTCTGTCGTAAACTGCGAAGGTCTTGGCCAATTGGGTGTTCCCGCAGGGTTTCCCGTATCTAGGGTCGTCCACCAACCTCATGCCTTCATAAGCGGCATCTGGCAGTTCCATTTCTCTTGGGTCCAATAGTTTGTCTACCACCCTCAACTGCGCTGGAGTTGCCAACCTGATTCTGGCAATGCTCGTTCGATGCTTGGGGGGCTCCACTATGAGTCCCGGTTTCCCCAGCAACTTGAGAAGCCTAAAATTGATAGGTCTCATGACTGATCTTGTGGGAATCCCAGTCAGATCCGCCGTCTCCATTATTCTCGCTCTTGAGAAATGCGTCTCGTGAGCCTTCAATCAGTCCACGCACTGGTGTCTACTTAAGTCCTCGTATGACACGCGCTCGAGACCCAGAGCTTCCGCCAACTCTTGTCTGCATTCCAGGTCTTCCAAGTCCAGCTCCTTTACCTTCTCCAGATATCTCGACCGACTTGTCCCCGCCAGTCTATCCACCCTCTTGCTCTCCACCACTACCACCGAGGACACTACCGAACTCTGGGGTGTTGATGACGTTGCCTCCTCGGCCTCCATCGGTGCGGCACCTGGTAATCTGGTCCGGCTACTTCTCGAGCTGTCTCTAGAATCGGCCGTCGTCCCCAGGCGACTGGATAAAGTTCTTGAGGTGAGGAAAGGTGGATTTGGAGGTGGTCCGAATGTGAATTGGGCCGTCTCCAGCAATTCTGCCTCCAACGCGCTTATGTGCCTTTGGAAGACATCATTCAACCATTCCACTCCCCTAGGCCTGTCAAAGTGGATCCCGTCTGAGGATGCATCGTCGGGGAAAACAGCTCGCTCCATTTGCTCGGCTACGTCCAGCAATCCAACGGGAAGGACACTCCTTTGATGTGTTTGCCTGATTACTTCGTTCAGGTTTCGTACCTTCGTATTCATTTCCATCGCGTGTTGGTCAGCCTTCATGTTGTAGGGAACGGTACACACCGTGAGTATGGCAGGATCCATTTGAATCCGCAATTCCTCAAGGATGCAGCTCATCTTGTCATGTAGCCTCATCGCCTTCCTTGACTCCCCCTGGACACGTCATTTGTCGCGATCATTAGAGTCACCGTGTATACTCTTGCCATCCCTAGCATCTCAAGTGATGCCAATATCTGTGGTATCGCAGCTCCAGCGAAACTCAAGATCCCCGTTTGCCAATGCGATTGAATCCGGGTCAGCGCCCGCAGCAGGCTGTCCCCTATGATTAGGTGGACCGCACCCTCTGGTACACGTGGCTGCGTGTGGTATTCCACCCAAGCCGCGTCATGGAAGCAATCCCTCCTGACTCTTTGTGTCGTGCTCCAATCCATGCGATTGTGCCTGTGGTACCTGCCCTCCGTGTTCTTCTTATAAATTGAGATTACCACACTCCTGATCGGTTGCTCCCTCCACGTCGGGGGTAGCTCCACTCTTGCTGGACTCTCACGATTTCTTAGTTGTAGTCTCTCGTTCAATTCTTTCAGACGTGACGAGCTGCCGCTCACCTGACTGCTGCTCGGGGTTGAACTCGGAGTATACCCAGGCAGTGCGATGTCCATCAATGGACGTATCGGTTGTGTCTCTAGGCCACGCAGGGAGGACGTTGACTCAGTCGGTATCCATACCTCCAACCCCTCATTCATATGTTTCTGAGCCGCGCGGTCAAAGTTAAACCGTCCCTTCGATCTGGGAGCTTCGTCCACCTCCATACGTGACTCTGGTCTTGAGCCGGTAACCATTCGCTCCTTGGGCTTGGCTCCCTTTTGCATATCGAGCTCGCGCTGTCGTTGCTGGATTCTCTCAAGTTCCGACTTCAGCTGTTCACAATTCGCGGCATTCTCTCGCACCCTTTGTTCTTGCTGATGCTCGGCCTTCAGCATATCAAGTTCCCTCTGCGCTTGGTCCTTTTGGATGACTGCCTGGTCTCTCTCCAGATTCGCCTGATCTCTCTCGAGCTTCGCTTGATCCCGGTCGAGGTTCGCCTTGTTCCTCTCCCTCTGTGTCCTCTCAAGTTCTCTGTTCAGAGTACTGATGTCCGGATACGCCTCTTCTGTTTGTTGCGCTCGCGTCATAGATGGTGTATTACTCGTGCTCTGGCCCGCTGATCTTGTTGATGGTCTGATCGGTAGTGGGAACTCCCCTGCGCCATACTCGGTGTTATTGCTCAAGCCAGGGTTCCTAGCCAAGTCGAATCCCCTCACTCCTCCATCCACATTCCAGGACAGCCATCTGGTTTGCTCTTGGTTGGGTATTCCATCAGTGGTGTATCCGACCATTAGAACCGCTTCTGTTGCAGACTCCCGGCATTCGCACTGCTCTTCCAATTGGAGGATGGCGTTCAGCATCACCGCCATTCTCTCATCCACTTGGGTGTAATCCAGATCCCTCAGGCGTCTGTATAGCTCATCAAGCGTGGGCCTCTTAAGAGCCGCGGGCATGGACTTCCAAAATCGATCTGCCATTATTTCTGGATGATCTAGCTCACGTACTAAATTGAGAATTACCTTACCACTTGAGAATTACCTTACCACTTGAGAATTACCGTACAAAATTGAGTGCTTGAGAATTAACTTCTTCATTTTTGTTCAACTGTGGGCTCGTTCAAGACCTTCTTTTTCTTTCAATTGAGTATAGTTGGGTAGTCAATTTGACTTTACCAAATCAATCTGAAAAAAACACTTGATTTTTAGACTAACATGCTATGTTCCTAACCTAAAACCCCGCTGCCATTATAGTTAAAACCTTATCCTTTTCGTTCCACTAAAATAATTCAATCGGAAGTTTTCTAAGAGCATGCAGATTCATTTTATGTTTTAGCACCATCAATCATTTAAAATTTAATTGTCATGCAAATCACTTTTAAGATCCTTTTACCTGTTCCGTACCCCAACACCTAACTTGAAATCCCTTTATGCCCAACTCAAGACCCCCATGTACCTGACTTAGGCGATACTCAGGTAGTATTTCTTGTGCAGATGTACCATTATCTCCGTTTCCGCGAAGACCACGTGTAGGATAGCATTTAATTCCCTTGGGCTCAGTTTGCCCCTGTTCGGGTCGTAGACCGGCATTGAGACCTCTGTTATTCTTCTTTCGATCATGAAGTCCCGCAGTTTCGTTAGTGCCAACGTCACGTGTTCAGGATCGATCGTGTTCCTTTCACTGACCCTCGTCACCAAGAAGCACAGATATTTGCCTGGGACTTGTGCTACTAATGGTGGAAGCGCAGCCATTCCTCTCAGCCCCGGTCTCTGTCTAAACAGAAACTCTATGTTCTGGTACTCTCTCTTGAAGTCGGCCTCCAGTCTTGATCTGAAACTCATGTCCGCCGTGATACAGATTGCGCTAGTCCTGTCTGACAGAATGAAGTCGCTATCCATTATCAGGATGTTCGCCGAGTATTCGTTGGGTATTTCAAACTTCGTTTTGAAATTCCGTCCTATGGTAGGCTCAGCCTCTTCCCCATCCAGTACCAGTCCGCTCGTTTCTCTCACTTCCCTGAGTTTCTTTATCATCAAATTTTTGGTGTGGGTAAGTCCTACCCCCACTCACCGGACAAAAATATTTATCGACGTCCCCGTCGATGGTGCTTGGTCCAAATTATCTGGTGGAATCTCGAGCGGCCCATGAAAGTTCTAAATTTTCGATTTTGGACCTAATGTTTCCGAATAATGTCGTTCTTTGTGTTTTTTCTTTATGCGATCTTTTGTGGTATAATTTTTTTTCATTTTTCAGGACATTGTGTGGCTAGTTAAATCTTCTTGTAGTGATCCTTGTTGTTCCATTCATCAGTTCTACTGGGTTAGCGATTGTTGCTGAAGCGAATTTGCGCTGTGGTGATTTTTTGTCCAAAAAAACGGTCGTCACTGTACTGGCAGTTTTTCTTTCTTTTTGGTCTTGACTATCAGACATTGATTAAATTTTCATAAAATTGAAAGACAGAGCTGCCTTTTTGTGGTCGAAAATGCATTTTTACTTGTCAATTGTACCTGGGATTGCTTTTTTTATTTCAGTTTTTTTCTGTGGAATCATGGCTTTTTATGTGTTTATCAGTGACGCGGTTTTTCTCGTTACAAGTTTTTCCATTTTTGATCACAGTGTCTGGCTGATATTATCAATTTGATATGCTTATTTTTTTCCTTTATTCAATTCTATCGGAGCAGTGGTCGTTGCACTAGCGAATCTGCTTTGGAGTCTTTTTGTCTCAATAAAATTGTCACAAATTGGTAGTTTCCACTAGCTTCTGGTCTTGGCTACTGAATGTTTCTTCAGTTTTGACATCTTTGAATTACACAGCAACGTTTTTTTCGGTTGTTAATTTGTTGTGGTAATGCTGAAGGTTCATGGAGTAGTAAGTTTTGGATTTTGGACTTAATGTTTCTGAAATATGTCTTTTTTTTGTGTTAAACCTTGATGCGATTTTTTGTGGTAAAATTTTTTCCTTTTTCAGGGCGGTGTGTGGCTAGTAAAGTCAACTTGATGTGTTCATTGATGTTCCATTCCTCAATTCTACTAAGTGAGCGATCGTTGCAGAAGCCAATTTACTCTGTGGTGAGTTTTTGTCCGAAAAAAGTTGTCGTCACTGTACTGGCAGTTTTTCCTTCTTTTTGGTCTTGACTACCAGACATTGATTGAGTTTTCATAAAATTGAAAGACAGAGCTACCTTTTTGTGGTCGAAAATGCATTTTTTATTTGTCAATTGTACCTGGGATTGCTTTTTTTATTTCAGTTTTCTTATGTGGAATCATGGCTTTTTATTTGTTTATCAGTGAAGCGGTTTTTCTCGTTCCAAGTTTTTCCATTTTTGATCACAGTGTCTGGCTGATATTATCAATTTGATATGCTCATTTTTTTCTTTTATTCAATTCCAACGGGGCAGCGGTCGTTGCACTAGAGAATATGCTTTGGAGTCTTTTTGTTTCAATAAAGTTGTCACAAATTGGTAGTTTCCACTAGCTTCTGGTCTTGGCTACTGAATTTTTCTTCAGTTTTGACATCTTTGAATTACACAGCAACGTTTTTTTCGGTTGTTAATTTGTTGTGGTAATGCTGAAGGTTCATGGAGTAGTAAGTTTTTGATTTTGGACTTAATGTTTCTGAAATATGTCTTTTTTTGTGTTAAACCTTGATGCGATTTTTTGTGGTGAAATTTTTTCATTTTTCAGGGCGGTGTGTGGCTATTAAAGTCATCTTGATGTGTTCATTGATGTTCCATTCCTCAATTCTACTAGGTGAGCAATCATTGCAGAAGCCAATTTACTCTGTGTTGAGTTTTTGTCCGAAAAAAGTTGTCGTCACTGTACTGGCAGTTTTTCTTTCTTTTTGGTCTTGACTACCAGACATTGATTGAGTTTTCATAAAATTGAAAGACAGAGCTGCCTTTTTGTGGTCGAAAATGCATTTTTTACTTGTCAATTGTACCTGGGATTGCTTTTTTTATTTCAGTTTTTTTATGTGGAATCATGGCTTTTTATTTGTTTATCAGTGAAGCGGTTTTTCTCGTTCCAAGTTTTTCCATTTTTGATCACAGTGTCAGGCTGATATTATCAATTTGATATGCTCATTTTTTTCCTTTATTCAATTCCAACGGGGCAGCGGTCGTTGCACTAGAGAATATGCTTTGGAGTCTTTTTGTTTCAATAAAGTTGTCACAAATTGGTAGTTTCCACTAGCTTCTGGTCTTGGCTACTGAATTTTTCTTCAGTTTTGACATCTTTGAATTACACAGCAACGTTTTTTTGGTTGTCAATTTATTGTGGTAATTCTGAAGGTTCATGGAGTAGTAAATTTTTGATTTTGGACTTAATGTTTCTGAAATATGTCTTTTTTTGTGTTAAACCTTGATGCGATTTTTTGTGGTAAAATTTTTTTCCTTTTTCAGGGCGGTGTGTGGCTAGTAAAGTCATCCTGATGTGTTCATTGATGTTCCATTCCTCAATTCTACTAGGTGAGCGATCGTTGCAGAAGCCAATTTACACTGTGGTGATTTTTTTTCCAAAAAAAGTTGTCGTCACTGTACTGGCAGTTTTTCTTTCTTTTTGGTCTTGACTACCAGACATGGATTGAGTTTTTATAAAATTGAAAGACAGAGCTGCCTTTTTGTGGTCAAAAATGCATTTTTTACTTGTCGATTGTACCTGGGATTGCTTTTTTTTATTTCAGTTTTTTTTCTGTGGAATCATGGCTTTTTATGTGTTTATCAGTGATGCGGTTTTTCTCGTTACAAGTTTTTCCATTTTTGATCACAGTGTCTGGCTGATATTATCAATTTGATATGCTCATTTTTTTCTTTTATTCAATTCTAACGGGGCAGTGGTCGTTGCACTAGCGAATATGCTTTGGAGTCTTTTTGTCTCAACAAAGTTGTCACAAATTGGTAGTTTCCACTAGCTTCTGGTCTTGGCTGCTGAATGTTTCTTCAGTTTTGACATCTTTGAATTACACAGCAACGTTTCTTTCGGTTGTTAATTTGTTGTGGTAATGCTGAAAGTTCATGGAGTTGTAAATTTTTGATTTTGGACTTAATGTTTCTGAAATATGTCTTTTTTTGTGTTAATCCTTGATGCGATTTTTTGTGGTAAAATTTTTTTCCTTTTTCAGGGCGGTATGTGGCTAGTAAAGTCATCTTGATGTGTTCATTGATGTTCCATTCCTCAATTCTACTAGGTGAGCGATCGTTGCAGAAGCCAATTTACACTGTGGTGATTTTTTTTCCAAAAAAAGTTGTCGTCACTGTACTGGCAGTTTTTCTTTCTTTTTGGTCTTGACTACCAGACATGGATTGAGTTTTTATAAAATTGAAAGACAGAGCTGCCTTTTTGTGGTCAAAAATGCATTTTTACTTGTCGATTGTACCTGGGATTGCTTTTTTTTATTTCAGTTTTTTTTCTGTGGAATCATGGCTTTTTATGTGTTTATCAGTGACGCGGTTTTTCTCGTTACAAGTTTTTCCATTTTTGATCACAGTGTCTGGCTGATATTATCAATTTGATATGCTCATTTTTTTCTTTTATTCAATTCTAACGGGGCAGTGGTCGTTGCACTAGCGAATATGCTTTGGAGTCTTTTTGTCTCAACAAAGTTGTCACAAATTGGTAGTTTCCACTAGCTTCTGGTCTTGGCTGCTGAATGTTTCTTCAGTTTTGACATCTTTGAACTACACAGCAACGTTTCTTTCGGTTGTTAATTTGTTGTGGTAATGCTGAAAGTTCATGGAGTTGTAAGTTTTTGATTTTGGACTTAATGTTTCTGAAATATGTCTTTTTTTGTGTTAATCCTTGATGCGATTTTTTGTGGTAAAATTTTTTTCCTTTTTCAGGGCGGTGTGTGGCTAGTAAAGTCATCTTGATGTGTTCATTGATGTTCCATTCCTCAATTCTACTAGGTGAGCGATCGTTGCAGAAGCCAATTTACACTGTGGTGATTTTTTTTCCAAAAAAAGTTGTCGTCACTGTACTGGCAGTTTTTCTTTCTTTTTGGTCTTGACTACCAGACATGGATTGAGTTTTTATAAAATTGAAAGACAGAGCTGCCTTTTTGTGGTCAAAAATGCATTTTTTACTTGTCGATTGTACCTGGGATTGCTTTTTTTTATTTCAGTTTTTTTTCTGTGGAATCATGGCTTTTTATGTGTTTATCAGTGACGCGGTTTTTCTCGTTACAAGTTTTTCCATTTTTGATCACAGTGTCTGGCTGATATTATCAATTTGATATGCTCATTTTTTTCTTTTATTCAGTTCTAACGGGGCAGTGGTCGTTGCACTAGCGAATATGCTTTGGAGTCTTTTTGTCTCAACAAAGTTGTCACAAATTGGTAGTTTCCACTAGCTTCTGGTCTTGGCTGCTGAATGTTTCTTCAGTTTTGACATCTTTAAATTACACAGCAACGTTTTTTTCGGTTGTTAATTTGTTGTGGTAATGCCGAAAATTCATGGAGTTGTAATCTTTTGATTTTGGACTTAATGTTTCTGAAATATGTCTTTTTTTGTGTTAATCCTTGATGCGATTTTTTGTGGTAAAATTTTTTCATTTTTCAGGGCGGTTTGTGGCTAGTAAAGTCATCTTGATGTGTTCATTGATGTTCCATTCATCAGTTCTACTGGGTTAGCGATTGTTGCTGAAGCGAATTTGCGCTGTGGTGATTGTTTGTTCGAAAAAAGTTGTCGTCACTGTACTGGCAGTTTTTCTTTCTTTTTGGTCTTGACTACCAGACATTGATTGAGTTTTTATAAAATTGAAAGACAGAGCTGCCTTTTTGTGGTCGAAAATGCATTTTTTACTTGTCAATTGTACCTGGGATTGCTTTTTTTATTTCAGTTTTTTTCTGTGGAATCATGGCTTTTTATGTGTTTATCAGTGACGCGGTTTTTCTCGTTACAAGTTTTTCCATTTTTGATCACAGTGTCTGGCTGATATTATTAATTTGATATGCGCATTTTTTTCTTTTATTCAATTCTAACGTGGCAGTGGTCGTTGCACTAGCGAATATGCTTTGGAGTCTTTTTGTCTCAACAAAGTTGTCACAAATTGGTAGTTTCCACTAGCTTCTGGTCTTGGCTGCTGAATTTTTCTTCAGTTTTGACATCTTTAAATTACACAGCAACGTTTTTTTTGGTTGTTAATTTGTTGTGGTAATGCTGAAAGTTCATGGAGTTGTAAGTTTTTGATTTTGGACTTAATGTTTCTGAAATATGTCTTTTTTTGTGTTAATCCTTGATGCGATTTTTTGTGGTAAAATTTTTTCATTTTTCAGGGCGGTTTGTGGCTAGTAAAGTCATCTTGATGTGTTCATTGATACTCCATTCATCAGTTCTACTGGGTTAGCGATTGTTGCTGAAGCGAATTTGCGCTGTGGTGATTGTTTGTCCGAAAAAATTTGTCGTCACTGTACTGGCAGTTTTTCTTTCTTTTTGGTCTTGACTACCAGACATTGATTGAGTTTTTAAAAAATTGCAAGACAGAGCTGCCTTTTTGTGGTCAAAAATTCATTTTTTACTGGTCGATTGTACCTGGGATTGTTTTTTTTTATTTCAGTTTTTTTTCTGTGGAATCATGGCTTTTTATGTGTTTATCAGTGACGCGGTTTTTCTCGTTACAAGTTTTTCCATTTTTGATCACAGTGTCTGGCTGATATTATCAATTTGATATGCTCATTTTTTTCTTTTATTCAATTCTAACGGGGCAGTGGTCGTTGCACTAGCGAATATGCTTTGGAGTCTTTTTGTCTCAACAAAGTTGTCACAAATTGGTAGTTTCCACTAGCTTCTGGTCTTGGCTGCTGAATGTTTCCTTCAGTTTTGACATCTTTGAATTACACAGCAACGTTTCTTTCGGTTGTTAATTTGTTATGGTAATGCTGAAAGTTCATGGAGTTGTAAGTTTTTGATTTTGGACTTAATGTTTCTGAAATATGTCTTTTTTTGTGTTAATCCTTGATGCGATTTTTTGTGGTAAAATTTTTTCATTTTTCAGGGCGGTTTGTGGCTAGTAAAGTCATCTTGATGTGTTCATTGATGTTCCATTCATCAGTTCTACTGGGTTAGCGATTGTTGCTGAAGCGAATTTGCGCTGTGGTGATTGTTTGTTCGAAAAAAGTTGTCGTCACTGTACTGGCAGTTTTTCTTTCTTTTTGGTCTTGACTACCAGACATTGATTGAGTTTTTATAAAATTGAAAGACAGAGCTGCCTTTTTGTGGTCGAAAATGCATTTTTTACTTGTCAATTGTACCTGAGATTGCTTTTTTTATTTCAGTTTTTTTCTGTGGAATCATGGCTTTTTATGTGTTTATCAGTGAAGCGGTTTTTCTCGTTACAAGTTTTTCCATTTTTGATCACGGTGTCTGGCTGATATTATCAATTTGATATGCTTATTTTTTTCCTTTATTCAATTCTATCGGAGCAGTGGTCGTTGCACTAGCGAATATGCTTTGGAGTCTTTTTGTCTCAACAAAGTTGTCACAAATTGGTAGTTTCCACTAGCTTCTGGTCTTGGCTGCTGAATGTTTCTTCAGTTTTGACATCTTTGAATTACACAGCAACGTTTTTTTCGGTTGTTAATTTGTTGTGGTAATGCTGAAGGTTCATGGATTTGTAATTTATTGATTTTGGACTTAATGTTTCTGAAATATGTCTTTTTTTGTGTTAATCCTTGATGCGATTTTTTGTGGTAAAATTTTTTCATTTTTCAGGGCGGTTTGTGGCTAGTAAAGTCATCTTGATGTGTTCATTGATACTCCATTCATCAGTTCTACTGGGTTAGCGATTGTTGCTGAAGCGAATTTGCGCTGTGGTGATTGTTTGTCCGAAAAAATTTGTCGTCACTGTACTGGCAGTTTTTCTTTCTTTTTGGTCTTGACTACCAGACATTGATTGAGTTTTTAAAAAATTGCAAGACAGAGCTGCCTTTTTGTGGTCAAAAATTCATTTTTTACTGGTCGATTGTACCTGGGATTGTTTTTTTTTATTTCAGTTTTTTTTCTGTGGAATCATGGCTTTTTATGTGTTTATCAGTGACGCGGTTTTTCTCGTTACAAGTTTTTCCATTTTTGATCACAGTGTCTGGCTGATATTATCAATTTGATATGCTCATTTTTTTCTTTTATTCAATTCTAACGGGGCAGTGGTCGTTGCACTAGCGAATATGCTTTGGAGTCTTTTTGTCTCAACAAAGTTGTCACAAATTGGTAGTTTCCACTAGCTTCTGGTCTTGGCTGCTGAATGTTTCCTTCAGTTTTGACATCTTTGAATTACACAGCAACGTTTCTTTCGGTTGTTAATTTGTTATGGTAATGCTGAAAGTTCATGGAGTTGTAAGTTTTTGATTTTGGACTTAATGTTTCTGAAATATGTCTTTTTTTGTGTTAATCCTTGATGCGATTTTTTGTGGTAAAATTTTTTCATTTTTCAGGGCGGTTTGTGGCTAGTAAAGTCATCTTGATGTGTTCATTGATGTTCCATTCATCAGTTCTACTGGGTTAGCGATTGTTGCTGAAGCGAATTTGCGCTGTGGTGATTGTTTGTTCGAAAAAAGTTGTCGTCACTGTACTGGCAGTTTTTCTTTCTTTTTGGTCTTGACTACCAGACATTGATTGAGTTTTTATAAAATTGAAAGACAGAGCTGCCTTTTTGTGGTCGAAAATGCATTTTTTACTTGTCAATTGTACCTGAGATTGCTTTTTTTATTTCAGTTTTTTTCTGTGGAATCATGGCTTTTTATGTGTTTATCAGTGAAGCGGTTTTTCTCGTTACAAGTTTTTCCATTTTTGATCACGGTGTCTGGCTGATATTATCAATTTGATATGCTCATTTTTTTCTTTCATTCAATTGTAACGGGGCAGTGGTCGTTGCACTAGCGAATATGCTTTGGAGTCTTTTTGTCTCAATAAAGTTGTCACAAATTGGTAGTTTCCACTAGCTTCTGGTCTTGGCTACTGAATGTTTCTTCAGTTTTGACATCTTTGAATTTCACAGCAACGTTTTTTTTCGGTTGTTAATTTGTTGTGGTAATGCTGAAAGTTCATGGAGTTGTAAGTTTTTGATTTTGGACTTATTGTTTCTGAAATATGTCTTTTTTTGTGTTAATCCTTGATGCGATTTTTTGTGGTAAATTTTTTTCATTTTTCAGGGCGGTTTGTGGCTAGTAAAGTCATCTTGATGTGTTCATTGATGTTCCATTCATCAGTTCTACTGGGTTAGCGATTATTGCTGAAGCGAATTTGCGCTGTGGTGATTGTTTGTCCGAAAAAAGTTGTCGTCACTGTACTGGCAGTTTTTCTTTCTTTTTGGTCTTGACTACCAGACATTGATTGAGTTTTATAAAATTGAAAGACAGAGCTGCCTTTTTGTGGTCGAAAATGCATTTTTTACTTGTCAATTGTACCTGGGATTGCTTTTTTTATTTAAGTTTTTTTTCTGTGGAATCATGGCTTTTTATGTGTTTATCAGTGACGCGGTTTTTCTCGTTACAAGTTTTTCCATTTTTGATCACAACGTCTGGCTGATATTATCAATTTGATGTGCTCATTTTTTTCTTTTATTCAATTCTAACGGGGCAGTGGTCGTTGCACTAGCGAATATGCTTTGGAGTCTTTTTGTCTCAACAAAGTTGTCACAAATTGGTAGTTTCCACTAGCTTCTGGTCTTGGCTACTGAATTTTTCTTCAGTTTTGACATCTTTGAATTACACAGCAACGTTTTTTTCGGTTGTTAATTTGTTGTGGTAATGCTGAAGGTTCATGGAGTTGTAAGTTTTTGATTTTGGACTTAATGTTTCTGAAATATGTTTTTTTTTGTGTTAATCCTTGATGCGATTTTTTGTGGTAAAATTTTTTCATTTTTCAGGGCGGTTTGTGGCTAGTAAAGTCATCTTGATGTGTTCATTGATGTTCCATTCATCAGTTCTACTGGGTTAGCGATTGTTGCTGAAGCGAATTTGCGCTGTGGTGATTATTTGTCCGAAAAAAGTTGTCGTCACTGTACTGGCAGTTTTTCTTTCTTTTTGGACTTGACTACTAGACATTGATTGAGTTTTTATAAAATTGAAAGACAGAGCTGCCTTTTTGTGGTCGAAAATGCATTTTTTACTTGTCAATTGTACCTGGGATTGCTTTTTTTATTTCAGTTTTTTTCTGTGGAATCATGGCTTTTTATGTGTTTATCAGTGACGCGGTTTTTCTCGTTACAAGTTTTTCCATTTTTGATCACGGTATCAGGCTGATATTATCAATTTTATATGCTCATTTTTTTCTTTCATTCAATTCTAACGGGGCAGTGGTCGTTGCACTAGCGAATATGCTTTGGAGTCTTTTTGTCTCAACAAAGTTGTCACAAATTGGTAGTTTCCACTAGCTTCTGGTCTTGGCTACTGAATTTTTCTTCAGTTTTGACATCTTTGAATTACACAGCAACGTTTTTTTTGGTTGTTAATTTGTTGTGGTAATGCTGAAGGTTCATGGAGTTGTAAGTTTTTGATTTTGGACTTAATGTTTCTGAAATATGTCTTTTTTTGTGTTAATCCTTGATGCGATTTTTTGTGGTAAAATTTTTTCATTTTTCAGGGCGGTTTGTGGCTAGTAAAGTCATCTTGATGTGTTCATTGATACTCCATTCATCAGTTCTACTGGGTTAGCGATTGTTGCTGAAGCGAATTTGCGCTGTGGTGATTGTTTGTCCGAAAAAAGTTGTCGTAACTGTACTGGCAGTTTTTCTTTCTTTTTGGTCTTGACTACCAGACATTGATTGAGTTTTTATAAAATTGAAAGACAGCTGCCTTTTTGTGGTCAAAAATGCATATTTTACTTTTCAATTGTACCTGGGATTGCTTTTTTATTTCAGTTTTTTTCTGTGGAATCATGGCTTTTTATGTGTTTATCAGTGACGCGGTTTTTCTCGTTACAAGTTTTTCCATTTTTGATCACGGTGTCTGGCTGATATTATCAATTTGATATGCTCATTTTTTTTCTTTCATTCGATTGTAACGGGGCAGTGGTCGTTGCACTAGCAAATATGCTTTGGAGTCTTTTTGTCTCAATAAAGTTGTCACAAATTGGTAGTTTCCACTAGCTTCTGGTCTTGGCTGCTGAATGTTTCTTCAGTTTTGACATCTTTGAATTACACAGCAACGTTTTTTTCGGTTGTTAATTTGTTGTGGTAATGCTGAAGGTTCATGGATTTGTAAGTTTTTGATTTTGGACTTAATGTTTCTGAAATATGTCTTTTTTTGTGTTAATCCTTGATGCGATTTTTTGTGGTAAAATTTTTTCTTTTTTCAGGGCGGTTTGTGGCTAGTAAAGTCATCTTGATGTGTTCATTGATGTTCCATTCATCAGTTCTACTGGGTTAGCGATTGTTGCTGAAGCGAATTTGCGCTGTGGTGATTGTTTGTCCGAAAAAAGTTGTCGTCACTGTACTGGCAGTTTTTCTTTCTTTTTGGTCTTGACTACCAGACATGGATTGAGTTTTTATAAAATTGAAAGACAGAGCTGCCTATTTGTGGTCAAAAATGTATTTTTTACTTGTCGATTGTACCTGGGATTGCTTTTTTTTATTTCAGTTTTTTTTCTGTGGAATCATGGCTTTTTATGTGTTTATCAGTGACGCGGTTTTTCTCGTTACAAGTTTTTCCATTTTTGATCACAGTGTCTGGCTGATATTATCAATTTGATATGCTCATTTTTTTCTTTTATTCAATTCTAACGGGGCAGTGGTCGTTGCACTAGCGAATATGCTTTGGAGTCTTTTTGTCTCAACAAAGTTGTCACAAATTGGTAGTTTCCACTAGCTTCTGGTCTTGGCTGCTGAATGTTTCTTCAGTTTTGACATCTTTGAATTACACAGCAACGTTTTTTTCGGTTGTTAATTTGTTGTGGTAATGCTGAAGGTTCATGGATTTGTAATTTATTGATTTTGGACTTAATGTTTCTGAAATATGTCTTTTTTTGTGTTAATCCTTGATGCGATTTTTTGTGGTAAAATTTTTTCTTTTTTCAGGGCGGTTTGTGGCTAGTAAAGTCATCTTGATGTGTTCATTGATGTTCCATTCATCAGTTCTACTGGGTTAGCGATTGTTGCTGAAGCGAATTTGCGCTGTGGTGATTGTTTGTCCGAAAAAAGTTGTCGTCACTGTACTGGCAGTTTTTCTTTCTTTTTGGTCTTGACTACCAGACATGGATTGAGTTTTTATAAAATTGAAAGACAGAGCTGCCTATTTGTGGTCAAAAATGTATTTTTTACTTGTCGATTGTACCTGGGATTGCTTTTTTTTATTTCAGTTTTTTTTCTGTGGAATCATGGCTTTTTATGTGTTTATCAGTGACGCGGTTTTTCTCGTTACAAGTTTTTCCATTTTTGATCACAGTGTCTGGCTGATATTACCAATTTGATATGCTCATTTTTTTCTTTTATTCAATTCTAACGGGGCAGTGGTCGTTGCACTAGCGAATATGCTTTGGAGTCTTTTTGTCTCAACAAAGTTGTCACAAATTGGTAGTTTCCACTAGCTTCTGGTCTTGGCTGCTGAATGTTTCTTCAGTTTTGACATCTTTGAATTACACAGCAACGTTTTTTTCGGTTGTTAATTTGTTGTGGTAATGCTGAAAGTTCATGGAGTTGTAAGTTTTTGATTTTGGACTTAATGTTTCTGAAATATGTCTTTTTTTTGTGTTAATCCTTGATGCGATTTTTTGTGGTAAAGTTTTTTCATTTTTCAGGGCGGTTTGTGGCTAGTAAAGTCATCTTGATGTGTTCATTGATGTTCCATTCATCAGTTCTACTGGGTTAGCGATTGTTGCTGAAGCGAATTTGCGCTGTGGTGATTGTTTGTCCGAAAAAAGTTGTCGTCACTGTACTGGCAGTTTTTCTTTCTTTTTGGTCTTGACTACCAGACATGGATTGAGTTTTTATAAAATTGAAAGACAGAGCTGCTTTTTTGTGGTCAAAAATGCATTTTTTACTTGTCGATTGTACCTGGGATTGCTTTTTTTATTTCAGTTTTTTTTCTGTGGAATCATGGCTTTTTATGTGTTTATCAGTGACGCGGTTTTTCTCGTTACAAGTTTTTCCATTTTTGATCACAGTGTCTGGCTGATATTATCAATTTGAAATGCTCATTTTTTTCTTTTATTCAATTCTAACGGGGAAGTGGTCGTTGCACTAGCGAATATGCTTTGGAGTCTTTTTGTCTCAACAAAGTTGTCACAAATTGGTAGTTTCCACTAGCTTCTGGTCTTGGCTGCTGAATGTTTCTTCAGTTTTGACATCTTTGAATTACACAGCAACGTTTTTTTCGGTTGTTAATTTGTTGTGGTAATGCTGAAAGTTCATGGAGTTGTAAGTTTTTGATTTTGGACTTAATGTTTCTGAAATATGTCTTCTTTTGTGTTAATCCTTGATGCGATTTTTTGTGGTAAAATTTTTTCATTTTTCAGGGCGGTTTGTGGCTAGTAAAGTCATCTTGATGTGTTCATTGATACTCCATTCATCAGTTCTACTGGGTTAGCGATTGTTGCTGAAGCGAATTTGCGCTGTGGTGATTGTTTGTCCGAAAAAAGTTGTCGTCACTGTACTGGCAGTTTTTCTTTCTTTTTGGTCTTGACTACCAGACATTGATTGAGTTTTTATAAAATTGAAAGACAGAGCTGCCTTTTTGTGGTCGAAAATGCATTTTTTACTTGTCAATTGTACCTGGGATTGCTTTTTTTATTTCAGTTTTTTTCTGTGGAATCATGGCTTTTTATGTGTTTATCAGTGACGCGGTTTTTCTCGTTACAAGTTTTTCCATTTTTGATCACGGTGTCTGGCTGATATTATCAATTTGATATGCTCATTTTTTTTCTTTCATTCAATTGTAACGGGGCAGTGGTCGCTGTACTAGCGAATATGCTTTGGAGTCTTTTTGTCTCAATAAAGTTGTCACAAATTGGTAGTTTCCACTAGCTTCTGGTCTTGGCTGCTGAATGTTTCTTCAGTTTTGACATCTTTGAATTACACAGCAACGTTTTTTTCGGTTGTTAATTTGTTGTGGTAATGCTGAAAGTTCATGGAGTTGTAAGTTTTTGATTTTGGACTTAATGTTTCTGAAATATGTCTTGTTTTGTGTTAATCCTTGATGCGATTTTTTGTGGTAAAATTTTTTCATTTTTCAGGGCGGTTTGTGGCTAGTAAAGTCATCTTGATGTGTTCATTGATACTCCATTCATCAGTTCTACTGGGTTAGCGATTGTTGCTGAAGCGAATTTGCGCTGTGGTGATTGTTTGTCCGAAAAAAGTTGTCGTCACTGTACTGGCAGTTTTTCTTTCTTTTTGGTCTTGACTACCAGACATTGATTGAGTTTTTATAAAATTGAAAGACAGAGCTGCCTTTTTGTGGTCGAAAATGCATTTTTTACTTGTCAATTGTACCTGGGATTGCTTTTTTTATTTCAGTTTTTTTCTGTGGAATCATGGCTTTTTATGTGTTTATCAGTGACGCGGTTTTTCTCGTTACAAGTTTTTCCATTTTTGATCACGGTGTCTGGCTGATATTATCAATTTGATATGCTCATTTTTTTCTTTCATTCAATTGTAACGGGGCAGTGGTCGTTGTACTAGCGAATATGCTTTGGAGTCTTTTTGTCTCAATAAAGTTGTCACAAATTGGTAGTTTCCACTAGCTTCTGGTCTTGGCTGCTGAAAGTTTCTTCAGTTTTGACATCTTTGAATTACACAGCAACGTTTTTTTCGGTTGTTAATTTGTTGTGGTAATGCTGAAGGTTCATGGAGTTATAAGTTTTTGATTTTGGACTTAATGTTTCTGAAATATGTCTTTTTTTGTGTTAATCCTTGATGCGATTTTTTGTGGTAAAATTTTTTCATTTTTTAGGGCGGTTTGTGGCTAGTAAAGTCATCTTGATGTGTTCATTGATGTTCCATTCATCAGTTCTACTGGGTTAGCGATTGTTGCTGAAGCGAATTTGCGCTGTGGTGATTGTTTGTACGAAAAAAGTTGTCGTCACTGTACTGGCAGTTTTTCTTTCTTTTTGGTCTTGACTACCAGACATGGATTGAGTTTTTATAAAATTGAAAGACAGAGCTGCCTTTTTGTGGTCAAAAATGCATTTGTTACTTGTCGATTGTACCTGGGATTGCTTTTTTTTATTTCAGTTTTTTTTCTGTGGAATCATGGCTTTTTATGTGTTTATCAGTGACGCGGTTTTTCTCGTTACAAGTTTTTCCATTTTTGATCACAGTGTCTGGCTGATATTATCAATTTGATATGCTCATTTTTTTCTTTTATTCAATTCTAACGGGGCAGTGGTCGTTGCACTAGCGAATATGCTTTGGAGTCTTTTTGTCTCAACAAAGTTGTCACAAATTGGTAGTTTCCACTAGCTTCTGGTCTTGGCTGCTGAATGTTTCTTCAGTTTTGACATCTTTGAATTACACAGCAACGTTTTTTTCGGTTGTTAATTTGTTGTGGTAATGCTGAAAGTTCATGGAGTTGTAAGTTTTTGATTTTGGACTTAATGTTTCTGAAATATGTCTTTTTTTGTGTTAATCCTTGATGCGATTTTTTGTGGTAAAATTTTTTCATTTTTCAGGGCGGTTTGTGGCTAGTAAAGTCATCTTGATGTGTTCATTGATGTTCCATTCATCAGTTCTACTGGGTTAGCGATTGTTGCTGAAGCGAATTTGCGCTGTGGTGATTGTTTGTCGGAAAAAAGTTGTCGTCACTGTACTGGCAGTTTTTCTTTCTTTTTGGACTTGACTACCAGACATTGATTGAGTTTTTATAAAATTGAAAGACAGAGCTGCCTTTTTGTGGTCGAAAATGCATTTTTTACTTGTCAATTGTACCTGGGATTGCTTTTTTTATTTCAGTTTTTTTCTGTGGAATCATGGCTTTTTATGTGTTTATCAGTGACGCGGTTTTTCTCGTTACAAGTTTTTCCATTTTTGATCACGGTGTCAGGCTGATATTATCAATTTTATATGCTCATTTTTTTCTTTCATTCAATTGTAACGGGGCAGTGGTCGTTGCACTAGCGAATATGCTTTGGAGTCTTTTTGTCTCAATCAAGTTGTCACAAATTGGTAGTTTCCACTAGCTTCTGGTCTTGGCTACTGAATGTTTCTTCAGTTTTGACATCTTTGAATTACACAGCAACGTTTTTTTTCGGTTGTTAATTTGTTGTGGGTAATGCTGAAGGTTCATGGAGTAGTAAGTTTTTCATTTTGGACTTAATGTTTCTGAAATATGTCTTTTTTTGTGTTAATCCTTGATGCGATTTTTTGTGGTAAAATTTTCTCATTTTTCAGGGCGGTGTGTGGCTAGTAAAGTCATCTTGATGTGTTCATTGATGTTCCATTCCTCAATTCTACTAGGTGAGCGATCGTTGCAGAAGCCAATTTAGGCTGTGGTGATTTTTTGTCCGAAAAAAATTGTCTCACACATTGGTAGTTTCCATTAGATTCTGGTCTTGGCTACTGAATGTTTTCAGTTTTGACATCTTTAAATTATACAGCGACGCTTTTTTGGGTTTTTAATGCGTTGAGAAGATGCTGAAGGCTCATGAGAGTACTAAGTTTTCAATTTTGGACCCAATGTTTCCGAAAAATGTCATTCTTTGTGTTTTTTCTTGATGCGATCTTTTGTGGTATAAATTTTTTTCATTTTTCAGAACATTGTGTGGCTAGTTAAATCTTCTTGTAGTGTTCCTTGTTGTTCCATTCATCAGTTCTACTGGGTTAGCGATTGTTGCTGAAGCAAATTTGCACTGTGGTGATTTTTTGTCCAAAAAAAGTTGTCGTCACTGTACTGGCAGTTTTTCTTTCTTTTTGGTCTTGACTACCAAATTGAGTTTTCATAAATTGAAAGACAAAGCTGCCTTTTTGTGGTCGAAAATGCATTGTTTAATTGTCAATGGTACCTGAGATTGCTTAATTTTTGAGTTCAGTATTTTGTCTGTGGAATCATGGCTTTTTATGTGTCTATCAGTGATGCGGTTTTTCTCGTTACAAGTTATTTTTTTTTCATTTTTGATCATAGTGTCTGGCTGATATTATCATTTTGATGTGCTCATTGTTATTAATTTAATCAATTCCAATGGGGCAATGGTCGTTGTACTAGCGAATATGCGCTGGAGTGTTTTTGTCTCAATAAAGTTACACAAATTGGTCGTTTCCACTAGCTTCTGGTCTTGGCTACTGAATGTTTCTTCAGTTTTGACATCTTTGAAATATACAGCGACTTTTTTTGGGTTGTTAATTTGTTGTGGTAATGCTGAAGGTTCATGGGAGTACGAAAGTTTTTGATTTTGGATATAATAATTCTGAAATATGTCTTTTTTTGTGTTCGTCCTTGATGCGATTTTTTGTGGTAAAATTTTTTCATTTTTCAGGGCGGTTTGTGGCTAGTAAAGTCATCTTGATGTGTTCATTGTTGTTCCTTTCATCAATTCTACTGGGTTAGCGATCGTTGCAGAAGCCAATTTGCGCTGTGGTGATTTTTGTTGGAAAGAAGTTGTCGTCACACATTGGTAGTTTCCACTAGATTCTGGTCTTGGCTACTAAATTTTTTCATTTTTGACATCTTTGAATTATACAGCGACGCTTTTTTGGTTTGTTAATGCCTTGGAAGATGCTGAAGGCTCATGAGAGTACTAGGTTTTCGATTTTGAATTTAATAATTCTGAAAGGTGTCATTCTTTGTGTTTACCCTTGATGCGAGCTTTTGTGGTACAAACTTTTTCATTTTTCAGGACCTTGTGTGGCTAGTTAAATCTTCTTGTAGTGTTCATTGTTGTTCCATTCATCATTTCTACTGGGTTAGCGATCGTTGCAGAAGCGAATTTGCGCTGTGGCAATTTTTTGTCCAAAAAATGTTGTCGTCACAAATTGGTAGTTTCCTTGTGGTAAACTAACAAAAACTTTTTGGGAACACAAAATTGTTGATGTCGTTTGAAAAACAAAAACTCAAAATGGTGAATCTTAGATGTCGATGTCGGAAATAAGTCATATAATTTCATGTCATTTTTCAGACTTGAAACCAAATTGGGAATGATTTGATAACTCTTTCTTTTCAATTAGCTCGATAACAGTATAACTAATACACGGGCTTCATTTTTGTTTTCCAATAATTACAGCTCAATTGTACAATCTGACCTATGCAGAAAAGTCAATTTTTAAGGCCACCATCGGACTCATATATGAGATGACTGGGTCGGAAGTCAGCTAATCGATAGCGCCGAGAAGCACATTACTGCCCTATTTTACATTGTAAATCAATACAGTATTCTGCTTCTGAGCGCCGTCGCTTGGATGACTTCTGACCCAGTCATCTCATATATGATTCCGATGGTGGCCTTAAAAGTTGATATTTTTGAATTCGTCTGGAAGATCTGAATTTTAATCAGAAATCATATCAATGAACTTGATTACGTATGTGTTGAAGATTTTCTAATTTCTCGCACGTGTAAAATTTTGTTTTTTATAGGAAAAGCATTTATGTTGATGACAGATCTTGCATGAACTTGTGGATCATAACTGGAGTATGTATGCTTGGAGAATGTTTCCATGAGGAAAACAGGTTTTTTGGCGTTTGTGACAACTCCTCCCTCAGGGTTTTGGTTCAACTAGGAGTAGGCTTAGGAAAATGTTGCTCTCTCAAGAGTTGAGGAGATTCGCCTTCAGATAATGAAAGGTTTGCGGTTCCAGCCTCTAAAACCCGCTGATTTTCCTGTTGGTTCTCTTTTCTATTCAGTTATTGCACGTCTTATGGGTAACTTTAAACGCTAATTGAGCCTCATTTGAGTTTTCAAAAACTGCTTATCTTACAATTTCCATATATGAAAAATTGCTAATCGTAAAATTTCCAGATAAGAAAAAATGCTTGTCTTACAATTTCCATATATGAAAAAATGTTTATCCTCTAATTTCCTTTTATGAAAAATGTTTATCCTACAATTTTCATATACGAAAAAATCTTTATCCTACAATTTCCATTTTTGAAAAAACGCATATCCTAGAGTTTTTTATACAATTTTCTGAGTCTATGAAACTGTAGGAAATTGTAGGATA